>NW_007245708.1:39790-92967 GCF_000164805.1 Carlito syrichta
ACACACAAGCATACACACACACACACACAGATCCTCCTCTCCCTGTCTTAAACCAAGACAATGTATGTCACATACTTTTTGCTTTTGCTTTTGGACATTGCTTTTTCAGTTAACTTGACAATGTGGAGATGATTCGATCGTAATTCATGAATCCTTTCACCTTTCTTTTATACCAATGTGTAGTATGCCATCTTATGTCTGTTCCATAGCAATTAAAGTCACTCTTTGTTGATTGACATGCGTTTATAGTCAAATCTTTCGCTGTTTGCTTAAGTGAATTACTTTTCACCTGTCAGTTTGCACGCATGTTGGAAAATTTCCTAAAATTACAGTTGCTGAGTCGAGGAGAGTGTTTGTTTTTATAGATATTAGGGCATTGTTAGTGGTTGTACCAGTTTTCTTTCCTTCTGGAGATGTATGCCTACTTCTGTTTTCCTACAGCCTTACCGGCACAGTGTTTTCACACTTTTTGATCTCTTCCGACCCGATCGGTGAAATATATCTTCGTGTAATCTTATGTTGTGTGACTCTTATGTGTGAGGTTGAGCATCTTTACAAATATGTGAAAGACAAAGACTGTTAAACATTAAAGTTCCTGCCAGGCGTGGTGGCTCAAACCTACAATCCCAGCACTTTGGGATGCTGAGGCGAGAGGATTGCCTGAGCTCAGGGGTTCAAGACCAGCTTGGGCAACTTGGTGAGACCTTGTCTCTACAGTAAGTCAAAAAAATGAGCCGGGTGTGGTAGCGCGCACCTGTAGTTCCAGCTACTTGGAAGGCTGAGGTGGAAGGATTGCCTCAGTGAGTGTGCCACAGCACTCTAGCCTGGGCAACAGAGTGAGACTCCGACTCCAAAAAAAAAAAAAGAAAAAATTAAAGTTCATTCCCAGTTACCTGTTTACAGCCTTTGTTCACTTAGCCACTGAATTATTTATTGATCCTTTTCTTCTGGATTTTTAGGAGTTGTTTATGTATTTGGTTACATGGTCTGTATTTTGAGAATGGTAACTACTCTCATGTTTAACTAGACCTCCAGGGTAAGATTCTAAAGCTTCTGTCATTTTGCATTTCAGTGTCAGTCCTTTCCATATAACAAAAATGGATTCAAAGTTGGTATGAAGCTAGAAGGCGTGGACCCCGAGCATCAGTCCGTGTACTGCGTCCTCACTGTGGCCGAGGTAAGTGTCACCTCATCTTTATTTTTAAAAGGTGATTATGAAGTTCTAATGCTGAGGAAAAGCTGTCATTGGTTGAATGCTTACGTCCTGCCAGGCACAGTGCTCAGTGTTTTGTGTGCATTATCACTTCGAATCCTTACAAGAATCCTGTGCAGTTCTTGTCTTCTCCATCCCTGTCCTGCAGAGTAGGGACTGGTGGCTCAGAGAGTTGAGTGGCACATGCAAGGCCACATAGCTTCAAAATGGTAGAACCAGGATTTGAACCCAGGCCTGACTCCATAGCCTTTGCCATGCTGTGCTCCTTAGCATAAAGGGGACAGACCAACAGATGTTTGTGTTTTTTAGCGTGCTGAGGTTACTCGGTGAAATTTTTCAGGATCAAAAACCAAGTCAATTATATATGTCTCAGTTTAGTATACTGTGAGAACACTTCCTTTAAAATTTGTTTTCCTCCTGTGCTAGCCTCGTCCTTACTTTCTTTCTTGAGTCAAGAGTATATATGTCATAAAAATTCTCCTCGAAAGAATCAGATGATCTTGTGTACTAGTTCTTGGTATCATAGTATTCTTTCAGTGACTTAGTGATTTTTTTTTTTTTTTTTGAGTTAGAGTCTTACTCTGTTGCCCAGGCTGGAGTGCAGGGGCACACTCATGGCCACTGCAGCCTTGACCTGCTGGGCTCAGGCGATCCTTCCGCTTCAGCCTTCCAAGGATCTGGAATTATAGCCGCATGCCACCATGCCCGACTTATTTTTTGATTTATTATAGAGACGAGGTCTCACCACGTTGCCCAGGCTGGTCTCGAAGTCCTGGGCTCAGGCAGTTCTCTCACCTCAGCCTCCCAAAGTGCTGGAATGACAGGCTTGTCCCACTGTTCCCCGTCAACTTAGTGAATTTTAAGAAGCTGAACTCCTACAGAACTTAGTATCCTGATGGCTGGGTGGTGACATCACAGGAAATGATAGCATGCGGTTAGTTAGATACCAGGTGCTAGTGGAACAGTTTCCAGTTACCAACTCCTGTTAGTTCTCAAGACAGTCTTTTGAGGTAGAGTCCATTTCCCCCATTTTTCAGATGAGAAAACAGAGGCCTAGAATGCTAAAGTAACTTGCAGCTTGTCATAGTGTAATATGTAGTGAAAGGAAATGGTTAGATTCTTTTACTCACATCAGAAAACTGATGTGGAATATTTCTGCAGATTGTATATAGAGTGTGGGAATCCTGTCACTCTCTGAGTTGCTCAGATAGGGTATGTTTTCTGCCTCTTGATCTCTGCAGTTGTTAGACCCTTTTGAGTTGGAAAGAAAGCAAAGTCAGTTTCTTACTAAATAGTTGTTGTTTGTTTGTTTATTTTCAGTCAGAGTCTCGCTCTGTGGCCCAGGCAGGAGTGTAGTGATGCAATCATAGCTCATTGCATCCTCAACCTCCTGGGCTCCGGTGATCCTTCTGTCTCAGCCTTCTGAGTAGCTGGGACTATAGGCCTGTACCACCATGCTGGGCTAATTTTTTTTTATTTTTTGTAGAGACAAGGTCTCCCTGTGTTGCCTAGGCTGGTCTCAAACTCCTGGGCTCAAGCAGTCCTCACACCTTGGCCTCCCACAGTGCTGGCATGACAGGCGTGGGCCACCATGCCTGGCCTGATCGTTGGTGTTTATTTCTTTGAAGTGGATCAAGTTGCTCAGGGAGAAGACTCGGCGTGAGTTGCCAGCGCTGAAGAATACCAGCCTCTAAGTGGTGGACTCCGGAAGGAGCTAGGGAAGAATTCTGAGAAGGAATGACGAAAGACAGAGAAGGGAGCCAGGATAGTGGGGCCTGCGGCAGAGACCGGGAGGGTGGGCACATGAAGCAGGGAAGGAGCAACAGGAGCAGACGCTGTGGTTGTTCTCATGAAGATGAGGTTGTTTACCAGAGCACAGCCTTCCAGAGGGCGTGAGCTGGAGGAGAGATGTGGGGAGAACACATGGAGTGAGTCAAGGGGCAGAAACTCTAGGCAGAATGCCCCTGAGGGGACAGAGGATACATGTGGCTCAAGTGCTGAGCTCTGAGGCCTCGGCCAGAGGCAGCTGAGCGTGAGACTGGGGAGAGAGGCAGCCTGGGAGCTCCTTCTTGGCGTGGGGTGGAGGCACCTGTACCCGTGTGCTGGGGATACTGCCAGAACACTGCAGCTCTGTTCTTTCCAATATGGTGGCCTTTGGCTTTCGCTTCTGTCATATGCTGGGGTGTTTTCGTGGCTGTTAATGTGGCTGGTTTCGTTAACATAGGTGATATTGTACCTGATGTCCATGCTTATTTTTGAATATACACACACGTATGTGTATTTTTAAATTACTCAACCTGCTTTACCTGTTTCAGGTTTGTGGATACCGGATAAAGCTTCACTTTGATGGCTATTCTGATTGCTACGACTTCTGGGTAAATGCAGACGCTCTGGACATTCACCCAGTTGGGTGGTGTGAGAAAACTGGCCATAAACTCCACCCTCCAAAAGGTATCGGCATGATTTATTTAGTCTTGTAAATTCAGTAGAAAATCATTTTCCTACATGCTAGTCTGGAATTTTAAAGAATTAAGACTGTTGTTCCTGATGAAAAATATATTTATTAAAGTGAAAGAAATAAGAGAAGAATCCAACTTAAGAGAATAAATTATGCCCATGTACTTATTTTCATATAAAGTAAATTTGCAGCTGGATACGGTGGCTCAAGCCTGTAATCCCAGCACTTTGGGAGACTGAGGCGAGAGGATTACCTGAGCTTAGGGGTTCGAGACCAGCCTGAGCAACATGACGAGACCTCATCTCTACAATAAATTAAAAATAAAAATTAGCCGGGCGCAGTAGTATGCACCTGTAGTTCCAGCTACTTGGTAGGCTGAGGTGGGCGACAGAGTGAGACTCCAAACTCAAAAAATAATAAATAAATAAATAAATTTGCTTGATACTTAACTGTGACTACAGATGACTTTTACCTACAGATTTGTATTATTAAATATTTATATCCTTGAAAAAATTGATTTGGAAAGTTAGTTTTAACTAATTGACACAGCTACATTTATGAACATTTTGGTATATGGAAAATTCTGAGAATTTATACATGAACTTGCAGTTCTTAATATTTAGAACATTGGAAGGAGGAATATGACACTCAAAATTAGCTCAAATGGGAATTGAACTCACAGCAGTTACTTTTCTTATGATTGAGTTCTTTATACCACAACCTGCTAGCGAGTGTGCCAATTTCATGTTTACATACAGGTTCAATAGTAGCAGATGCCATCTTTTTCAGTGTATCCCCAATGTGTATTCCCAATGTGTATCCCCAAATGTGTTTAATAAGATTTTATCTCCTTCCTTTTTCGACCATTACATTTATTACTGTTTACTTGATGTCAAAAATACAGATTACTGATTTGATATTTTTGGCATATCTCAGGCTGTTGTTTTTTTTAATGGACTAGCCATCCCTTGGTTTTAGGTGAAAAATTAATGGCTGAATGGTATTTTCAGATAACTGAAGGATTAAACAAAATCACACAGAAAGCCTGAGGGTGAAAAAGGAAATCTTTTTTATGAATTGCCCTCTTATATTTGGCAAATTATCAGCTGTTCTTTTCATGCTGCCTTCTGGACTCTAATGAAAATAAAAGAGCGAGCATATTAGCAGATAAAATAAAATGATTAATTCTGTTTTTTTAAAGGAAATGCTGACTTTAATGAAATTGTGAAAATTACAGCAAGGACATGTTCCTTATTGGCATTGGCCAACATCCTTGCTTCAGACCTTGAATTGTTGTCCTTCTTGTGGTAATGGGCCAAAAGATTTTTACCAGTTTTCTATTTTTTTTTCCAGCTTTCCATTTGTTACTCTAAGTTAGTTTCCCAAACTAGAGTACGTGAGGGGAAAATAAAGAACTTGACTCCTCCAGTTCACTGGTCTGTACTGCTGAGGAATTCTACCTAAATACTGATAGAAACAGCCTCGTCATAAAAAGGGCCTATGGGTGTAAGATGTACTTGCTTCTTTACTCTTTTTTTTTTTGAGTTGGAGTCTCACTCTGTCACCCAGCGGTCGCTCCCGGCCATGGCAGCCTTGACCTGCTGGGCTCCGGCGATCCTTCCGTCTCAGCCTTCTAGGTAGCTGGAACTACAGGCACATGCTACCACGCCCGGCTGATTTTTAATTTATTGTAGAGATGAGGTCTCGCCAAGTTGCCCAGGCGGGTTTCAAACCCGCAGGCTCAGGCATTCCACTCACCTCAGCCTCCCAAAGTGCTGGGATTACAGCCTGAGCCACCAAGCCCGGCTGCTTCCTTACTCTTTTTCTTTTTGTTTTTTTTTTGAGTCAGAGTCTCACTCTGTCACCCAGGCGAGAGTGCAGCGACATGCTCATGGCCACCGCAGCCTTGACCTGCTGGGCTCAGGCGATCCTCCCGCCTCAGCCTTCCAAGTAGTCATAACTACCAGCACACGCTACCACGCCCAGCTAATTTTTTTGATTTATTGTAGAGACAAGGTCTCACCATGTTGCCCAGGCTGGTCTTGGACCCGCGGACTTAGGCAGTCCTCTCGCTTCAGCCTCCCAAAGTGCTGGAATTATAGGCTTGAGCCACCGCACCTGGCCTCCCTTTTATCTAGTACCATTCATTCAGAATTGAACAAATGATACAATTTATTGAAGATAGACATAGCCTACGTCTAAACATCTGTAGTTTTGAATTGTGATTTATGTTTGTTTAAAAAAAACCATTTGACTGCTTGACTTTGGCATGTTGGAGTTACTGGTGAAGTGGGACTAGGACGCTAAGTGTAAATGTTGTGATGTCCTGCTAAGTCTGTTCACGTGTGCTTACTCTAGGGTATAAAGAAGAAGAATTTAATTGGCAGACTTATCTGAAGACGTGTAAAGCTCAAGCAGCTCCCAAGTCATTATTTGAGAATCAGAATATAGTAAGTACATCCACTTTTCCTTTCAAAGGGAAATGATTTTTGAGTGTCTCCTAGGATACATTATAAGGGATAACAAGGACCTATCATACGTTTTATTGCCTGGATAGAGTACTCTTATCTTAATTAAGCTTCAAAATTAGCTTAAAATCTTCATGAATAAAGATCTATTTTATAGCCTTATTATGGTTTCCCTTTTATTGAATGGTAGTAGACAATATAGTACAAAATCCAGGTGTAGTTTACAATTAAAATGCATAAAAAATTAAACTGGCTGAGATGTTTTGTTGTTACCATCACTTACGTAGGATGCTGTTTCCATGGGATTCACGTAGCCAGATGAATGTAGCCCTGTTTTGGTTTCCATGCAGGACATCGTTTGAAACTGTCAGTTGCCTCCCCTTCAGCTTATGGCTTCTATTTACAGAAGCAAAGTCTGGACGTGTGTATTTTCTACTTCTTGACCTGTACCCACTCCATAGCACATGCCCCTCTGTTGATGGACCAGATACATGACATTTTTCTTTCCCCCAAATTCTGATCTAATTGGAAAGAAAGAGGGCAAGCAGGTAGAGACCCAAAATATCATCTGTATACCTCACAAGAGCAAGGTTGGAGAGCAGGCGTGACCTGTATCTGTGGACTATATGCCTTTTGATTACAAGCCCTAGAAATAAAGAGATTTACTACCTCTTCCTGCCTCACCTCCTAAGCCCAGGGAACACTGGACTCTCGAGGAACAGAGTAGAAACTCTACACCCTGCAGCCCAACTTCCTCTAGTGATACTAGTTCCTCCTTCCCAAAGTCATCGGACAGGTAGCAGTGAGTGGGAGGATGGAGAGAGGCAGAAGTGTTTCATTAACAGCAGTTCCTTCCAAAGGGAAATAAATGTCAGGAATGAGAAAAAACCTTCTCACCCACTTCAGAAACCCTTCAGTTGGGAAAACAATATTAACTAGTTGGTCTGAGAGCATCAATCTAATGGCCGAAATGTTCTCTGATTAAATCAAACAAAAATTAGGTGGAGTTAGAGAACTGAAGAAGTGTGAGAGTGTGTGTGTGTGTGTGTGTGTGTGTGTGTATGTGTGTGTAACTAATAGAGATAATGAACCAGGTTATTACTTTTAAAATGCCTTAATTGAGAGGCTAGCTTAATCGCTGAGATGTTAATACTGTCTTGTCAGGTATTCTCTGTCAAAACCTACCCTGAGGAGGAAGGTTAGTTAGAAAACTCAGCAGCCTGCTGTTTCTGTCCCAAGTTTCCTAATCCCTGTCTGGTTCTCTGATGAGGACTGCAGCTAGGGTAGGGATTTGATTTACTGCTTTGAACTATTCCTTTAAATTCTCTGTGTTGCTAGCATACAACTTAATCTTAGGCTGTGTATTTGGTATCTAAGAGGCAACTAATTTTTATATTTCTAAATTTCTCTACTTCAGATTACTCAGATATTTAGGTGGAACTCTGATACATTTCAGAACTTGATTTCTGTGTAGAATTAGTGCCTGTTCCTTCAATTCAGACATGGCTTGTTCTAACAATTTCAGATATATGGCTGTCTACATTTTTTGCAGTGATTGTTGTATAATGATAGTAAAATGAGAGGTAATACCTATTTTGCTTAAAGTAATTAGAATGTCTGTATACTTGAGTCTGAACAGAAGAATTTTTTTTTTTTTGAGTTGGAGTCTCACTCTGTCGCCCAGACTGGAGTGCAGTGGCTGCTCCCGGCCACTGCAGCCTCGACCTGCTGGGCGGGCTCCGGTGATCCTTCCGCCTCAGCCTTCCGAGTAGCCGGAATTACAGACATGCGCTACCACGCCTGGATGATTTTTTGATTTATTGTAGAGATGAGGTCTTGCTGCCCAGGCGGGTCTCGAACCCACGGGCTCAGGCAGTCCACTCACCTCAGCCTCCCAAAGCGCGGGATTACAGGCTGAGCCACCGAGCCCGGCAGAAGAATTTTTTTTATTAGACAAATTTTATCTTAAGTCGAAAACTTTCTTTAGAGACAAAGGTCAGTATACAATGATAAAAGTGTCAGCACAACAAGAAAATATAATAATTATAAAAATGTATGCATCTGATATCAGAGTACTCAAATGCAAAATTGATATCCAGGTATACTAGTTTAAGATAAAGAGAGAGAGAGAGAGAGATTTATATTAAAGATAGGGATATTTGTCCTCACGAAAGATTGTAAAAGTTGTTACATATTCCTGTACCTCAAGCATGAACTCTTATTGAACTTTGATTGCTTTTGGTCTTTGTCCCAGATGGCTGATAATCTGTGGATTTCTAAATTACCAACCATTTTGAATGGCTTTATACATTGACAGCCAGTTCCTTTTGTTGCTGCTGAGAATGAAAAGTATCTGTAATGTTAAGTAGAAGTTGTAATAATGCGCAGACTTTCGTACATGAAGATGACCTGCTTTCGGTAGAGGATTCTTTTGAAAGAACTTTTTAGAAGTCGGAGTGAATTTGTACTTGACTCATGCACATTTTTAACTTGATTAAGTACGTATTTTGTTTGAAATAATCACGAAAGAGAAGGACAAAACGTGAGCTATATGGTGAATACAGCTTGTCTAATTAGTACAGTTTTCTAAGTAAGATACCAAAACACATGTTAAACTTAATTATTTTGAACTCTGAGTTTGTGGATATTTTAGTTTTGAGGCCTAGATAGCTAATTGGGTATAGCAACAGGCATTTTTTAAATTACCCCATGCTGGAAAGCAACCCTGCTGTGAAACTGACACATGATTTTTTAAATGACATGAACGCAGTGATGGGCCTGGCTTTCAAGCAAGAGGTGCAGGGAGTGTGCAGGTCTTGCTGTCATTAAGTGTGAGCTTATCGCTAATTAAATCTGTATGTTTCCATAGACAGTGATCCCATCAGGCTTTCGGGTTGGTATGAAGCTTGAGGCTGTAGACAAAAAGAATCCTGCATTCATCTGTGTTGCTACAGTAACAGATATGGTGGACAACCGTTTCCTGGTACATTTTGACAACTGGGATGAGAGCTATGACTATTGGTGAGACACTTTCCATTGGTGTGCTTTTAAAATTGAATGTTTATCCAAGTAGGCCAGGTACATGGTTTAATAACAGTAATAACACAAAGCTTGTAACAAAAAAATTACTGTGCTCTGCCCCACTTTTTCTTTTTCAGATTTCTAACTTTTTACCTGTTCCATATGGCATATATTTTATTTTATTTTATTTTGTTTTTCTTATTAAATTTTGAATATGTGGGGTAAATTCAGGGTTGGGTATACAAATGTTCATTATGCAGGTACCTTTGTTGAGAAGGTGTGCCCCCCGCTCCCCTGGTAGTTTCCTACTACTGCCAATTCCTTACTTATAGTATTATGATAGTTGTTCAAGGTCTGCTCATGAGTGAGAACATGTGATACTCAGTTCTTTGTTTCTGTGATAGAGTACTGAGTATTATAGCCTCTAAGTTCATCCAAGTTGCTGTGAAATTCATAATTTTGTCATTCTTTATGGCTGTGTGATATTCTGTTATGTATATGTACCACAATTTTTAAAATTTAGTCCTCTTTTGATGTGCAGCACAATTGGTTCCATGTTTCTGCTATTGTGAATAATGCTGCAGTAAACATGTGTGTGCAGATATCTTTTTCATAAAGTGATTTGAGTTTCTCCAGATATATTCCCAGTAGGAGGATTGCGGGGTTGTATGGGAGTTTGATTTTTAGATCTTTTAGGAATCACCAACCTCTGTTTTTCACAGAGGTACTAGCTTACACTCCTACCAGCAGGGTAGAAGTATTCCCTTTTCCCCACATCCTCTCCAGCATCTGTTGTTTTTTAAGTTATTGATGACGGCCATTCTGATTGGAGTTAGGGGGTATCTCAGTGTGGTTTTAATTTGCATTTCTTTGATGATTATTGAGACTGAGCAGTTTTTCATATTTCTGTTGGCTGCTCATATGTCTTCTTTTGAGAAGTGTCTAGTCATACCTTTTGCCCACTTTGTAATGGGGCTTTTTTTTTTTTTTTTTCCCTTTTCTGCACGTTTGAATTCCCTGTAGAGCCTAGTTGTTAGGCCTTTGTCAGATATACAGTTGGCAAACATTTTTTCCCAGTCTGTTGGCTGTATCCCCTCTCTCTCAATGGTTTATTTGGCTTTGCAGAAGCTTGTCAGTTTGATGAGGTCCCACTTGTCTATCTTATCTCTTATGGCATGAGCACTTGAGGTTTTGACCAGGAATTGGTTGATATGGCCTATATTTTAAATAATGTCCTTTAATTCCACCATGAATGTGCAGTCTGTACCCCACATTCAAAGTGTATGCTCACATGTATTTTAATCTTTTTGTATTTTCATGCTTAGTAGCTAATTTAACCATTTATAATTGAATGCAAATATATTGAGAAATATTGTTTTTAATCTTTGCAGTTTTTACATATACTGCATAAAGTTGTAAGAGCAACATATGCAATTATAAAATAATTATAATAAAGCTATTATATTTTGATTAAACAGTTGAAATAAAGATTTTCCATCCCTAATTCATGTTCATTTTTTGCTATAGTTCAGTCCTAGTGAAAGAAATTTCTGGAATGTGTAGTTCCTTCTAGAGAACACTTGAATTTAGAGATGTGAGAGATATGTTTATAAAATACCACTAAGGTTATAGTATATCTGTATTAATTTATATAAATATTGCTAAATTTCACGGATGCTTATTTTTTGACCTTACTGTTTAGTTTTCATATATTTAAATATTTTGTTACTTCTCAAATTGGATTCTTAGATGCGCATCAGTTTTATTTGCATTGTTTTAAGAAGTAGAGACATTGAAATTCGTTAGCTGTTCAGATCTCAAAAAATGATTTCTGCTATATGTTACATATGCTTTCTACAGAATTTTTTAAAATGTAGACAAGTAGTCCCATGATTCCATTACACAGAGTCAAGTATGGTAGGCCCTTTGTATTTATGGGTTCTGCCTGGGTGGATGCCACCTACCATGGATCAAAACAATTAAAAAAAGCAACAATGTGACAATAAAAATAATACAAATAACAATGTAGTAGAATGACTATTTACATTGTATTAGGTATTATAGATAGTCTGGAGATGACTTAAACTATACGGGAGGATGTGTGTAGGTTGTATGCAATTACTACCCAGTTTTATATCAGGGACTTGAGCATCCATGGATTTTGGTATCTGATTTTGGAGTGGTCCTGGAACCAATTTTTCACAGATACTAGGGGATGACTGTAGCTTTGAATAATATTTTGTTTTTGCCAACTTTTTTCTACAGAGCACATTTTTTCCTCATAGGATATCTTCAAGTTCAGTTTATAATGAGAAATTTTTGTTGAAATGTAGACCATTTTTAACATATACAAAAGTAGAATAATAGAGTGGCCCTTCTTTGGCCTTGACTCAGTTTGTATCCAGTATTGTTTTCTCTATTTCCTACTCTTAAAATTCAGACTCTAGAATTGTTTTGAAACTAATCCCAATTTTTGTAGCATTTCACCTGTGAATATTTCAGTATGTTCTAAAGAAAGGAATTCTTTTTCTTTTTAAATATATAGCTTTAATGTTACTAACATATTGAAACATTTCTCCCCATTGTTTTAATTGTTTTTTAAGTTTGATGGTTTCGAGTTCAAAGAAGGTGTACACTTTGTGATTGCTTTGCTAATCTCTTTTAATTTATAGATCCCTGTTCCTCTCTGTCTTTTTCTTCCCCTTTGTAAAAACTTTTACTGTAGATTAAATCCTTGTCCTATTGTTTATCATGTTCTTCTGTTTATCATATTTCCTGTTAATTGATTTTTGTTTGTTTGTTTCACTTAAAATTGTACCTATTTTGAGGGGGTGAATATATGAGAAAACTTTAAGTTTGGAAACATTCTAAATCTGCCCTGGGTCAAACATGTTTGTCATCTTCTGTGTTTGGGGATCATGGTGATGGCAGTACCAGTGTGATTACTGGACTCCAGGACTTTTCTTTTTCTTTTCGTTTCTTTCTTTCTTTCTTTTTTTTTAAAATTGGAATCTCACTCTGTCGTCCAGGGTAGAAGGCAGTGGCACACTCATGGCCACCGCAGCCTCGACCTGCTGGGCTCAGGTGATCCTTCTGCCTCAGCCTTCCAAGTAGCTGGGATTACAGACACGTGCTACCATGCCCAGCTAATTTTTTTTTTTTTTTTATTTATGGTAGAGACCAAGTCTTGCCAAATTGCCCGGACTGGTCTTGACCCACGGGCTCAGGCAGTCCACTCACCTTGGCATCCCAAGGTACTAGATGACAGGCTGAGCCACCGAGCCCAGCCTCCAGGCCTTTTCTTAATAAATGACACTAGAGCAGTGATTCAGCTTTGTTGAAATGAACATCGCTTTTAATGTTGTGATTCATTTGGGGAGAGTGGATTTTTTTCTAAAGCTTTTGCCTGATCTAGACAGAATGAGTGAATATTAGTTTATTTTTCTGGTCATAAGCATTACAGTATTTTAAAGGTGTCAAGTTGCTTATTTGTGAGCGAGTGAGTACTGTGTATGGCTAACACTCTTCCTGGGCTGCAGCTTCTTTTTCTTGTCATCTTTCAGCTGCTTGAGGGCTCTGGGGCAGCAAATGAGAACAGTTCTCTCCTCTTGCCCCCAGGCACTGGAGAGAATCCTTTCTTTATAAAATGTTACTTTCATATGCCCTTGTTTTTTGGGATCCAGAAAGGGATGATGATAGGATTTGGCCCTTTATTTAGGAGAAGGCCTAAGTGAATGCGGCTGCAGCCTCAGCCGTCTTGGATTCCATTTCAGTTTGGTTTCCCAGTGGAATCAGGGCAAAAATCATCCTTAGACAGATCCATCAAAAAGAGAAGCAATAAGTTAGTGAATTAGAACAAATGTGGCACTGGGCCTTTTTCTGATGGCCTCTAAGTATGCTGTAAACTTTTTTTTAAGAGATAGATCTCTTTTACATTTAGAAATTGAGAGTAGGCCAGTGCTTTGTTAAACTTTGGTGCGTACACGTGGCTCTTTGAGCTATGGCCACATGCTTCCAGGCTTTGGCCCCCTCCCCTACGAGGGAAGGTGAATCTCCTCTTTCTTCTCTCTAACTTACTTTCTAAATAAACTATATTTTCCCATCTAAAAAAAAAAAGAAATTGGGAGTAGTGGTAGTTTTATGTGTCTTCCTAAAATCATGTTGAAAAGATTTTAACATGCTGTCAGTTTCTTTTCTTTTCTTTTCTTTTTTAAATTTTAATTTTTGAGTTGGATTCTTACTCTGTTGCCCAGACAGGAGTGCAGTGGCCGTTCCCGGCCACCGCAGCCTCGACCTGCTGGGGTCCGGTGATCCTTCCAAGTAGCTGGAGCTACAGGCAGGCGCTACCACGCCTGGCTAATTTTTTTGATTTATTGTAGAGATGAGGTCTCACCAAGTTTTCCAGGCGGGTCTCGAACCCTCAGGCTCAGGCAATCAACTCACCTCAGCCTCCCAAGGTGCGGGATTACAGGCTGAGCCCCTGAGCCCGGCTTCTTTTCTTTTTTTGAGTTGAAGTCTCACTTTGTCGCCCAGACTGGAGTACAGTGGCACGTTCCCGGCCACCACAACCTTGCCTGCTGGGCTCCCATGATCCTAAAGCCTCAGGCTTCCAAGTAGCTGGAACTACAGGCACGCGCTACCACGCCCAGCTAATTTTTAATTTATTGTAGAGATGAGGTCTCACCAAGTTGCCCTGGGTGGTCTCGAACCCACGAGCTCAGGCAGTCTATCTGCCTCGGCCTCCCAAAGTGCTGGGATTACAGACTGAGCCACTGAGCTGGGCCAGCATGTTGTCAGTTTCTTAGTGCAGTGTCAAAGCTTACAGGCTCTTCACTATTTGGTTAAATCTGGGAAGAGCTAGCTGTTGGTAGAGATAGGAAGTTTACAGAGATGAATGTGACCTACTCTCTAAACTTCATCTCTGAGGGCTTCATGGTCTGGGGAAAGAGAAAAACTGGAACACCACTGTCTTGGCGGTATGGTAAGTGATGGTTAGGACCTGATTGTTAGAACCAACCACTTGCTGTCCATGGTGGCACATGGAGAGAAGGATGTTGGGGGAAGGACTGGCTTATACTCACTGGAAGGCTCTTGGGGAAGACTTCTTGGAGGCCAGGGGATCTGAGCTGAACCATGAAGCAACTGGTACTTAGATGTTGGGATGGAATATTCCTGGCCAAGGAAAGAAATTGTGTGTTTGTGTTTTGGCCTAGGGGTAGGGTGTGTTTGGGGGAATGGCAGCCTGTTTATTCAGTAAATGACTGCTGTTCTGAGCTCTCATTGCCCCCTTTGCAAAAGGGATTGATAATAATACTTATCAGGGGTTGGGAGGATTAAAATAAGAGTTCTAGGAGCAGAAACTGATTTGCAAAAAGTTGAGGCACAATAAGGAATATCAGGTAGAGAAGTTCGATGCTGAAGGTGAAAGAGGATTATTACTTGAGAGGGAGTCGCTTTCTAAGGAGGGTTCCCTGCATTTGAAGCATTTTGAGCTTGTTTTAGGGAGAGACCAGGAGGCCACTGGTGAAGGAGAGTGGAGATTTCTAAGACTACGGATTATTAGTGACACCAGGTCTCCTAAGGGCTAGCCTTTGGAAGAAATACACATTCTTCTTTGCCAGCCTGGAGAAAAGGAAGAAGTAAAAACAAACAAAAAAGTCCCAAAAACGACTTGACACAAGCGTGATGAAATGGCATCACCTTTACCTTTTCCAAGTAGTCACTGAGTTAGAGAAAGTTTTAAGCTTGAAGCAAATTAATAATATTTAAAACAGCTGCTGTGTGGAATGGGACTGGATATTAATTAGGGATAGAAAGGAGAACTGGATGCCTCAACCCAATGAGGTTTGGGGCTTAGTAGCAAAGCATAGAACAGCAGAGGCCCTGCATAGTTCACAAATGAGGGGCGCCAAGAGGGCTTGGTCTTGGTGAAGAAATTGGCAGTCATCTTGGTCGGCATTGAGGGAGTGGAAGAAGCCAAGTGTCCTGTGTTTCTTCAAAGAATCTAAGCCCTTATTGCTTGAAATGAAGAGGCTTTGTTTTCCTTAAGTGTCTTGAAATGGTCCCGTTTGACTCTCTGCCTGAATCTACAGAGCCCAGCCCGTGTGCATCAGTTTTGTTTAGTGTGTGGCTGTGACTGATAAAATGAGGATGTCTTTATTTTCTACTCAAGGGCCTGACGAAATCACTTAAATTTGATTTCCATAAAACGAGGATCTTCGTGCCAGCTTTATCCTTATAAGCATGAATTTTGTTTTGGTGAATTGTTTCTTTGGTCTCTGACCCTTTCAAAATCGACTGTCAAGATCTGACAGTAGCCTTCACGAGTAATTTGCATTCATAGGTAAAATGGACTTTTAGTACTGTTATTGTTTTTACTTTTTTGAGTCAGGGTCTCACTCTTGTCACCCACGCTAGAGTGCAAAGGCACAATCATGACTTGCCAGAGCCTTGACCTTCTGGGCTCAGGCGATCCTCCCACCTCAGCTTCCTGAGTAGCTGGGACTACACGTGCATGCCACCATGCATGACTAATTATTTTTTATTTTGGGGAGACGAGATCTCACTATGTTGCAGACGGTCCACTCTCCTTAGCCTCTCAAAGTGCTGGGATTACAGGCATGAGCCACTTTGACTGAAATGGACTTTTAAAAAATGTTTTTGAGATGTAATTTTTTTCATGATATACATAAAAATCTAAAGGAAAGAAATAAAGAGGTGCAATGATTGATGATTTGCCAACTTTTCACCATTAGTTGTTCTTCATTATATTTTTTTTCTGTTACATTTCTGCTTTTGAACACTAGATGGGACTAAGAGATGACTTGTTTTATAGTAATAGCAGAAAGGATATCAAAGCCTTCCAAGTTTTGAATGAAGTGTTGTTTGCTTCTTAAGACAGTATAAGTAAGATAGATAAAATTAGAGGTATTTTTTTTCTTCTCTATTGAGATGGCTTCATTGTTTATTTTAAATGATGGCTTTGATCAGTATTTAGAAATTATAAAACTTTATATAAGATTCAGGTAGTGCGGAAATGAATGGCCATAATATGCCATGGTATTTTCTTAATTGCAATTTATGGAGAAATCTAATGAAGCCAAAAGAGTTAATAATGTTTCATATTTTTACTTTAAAATAATTACCACGAGTTTGGCAGATATGAGTTTGGTTTATGAAAACCACTCTGTAAGTTCTATTAGGGAGGAAAAAAATTAAACAAATGTTATACATTTGTTATTTTTTCATTTTTAATGAAGCTGTAGCTGAATTAACGTCTTTCCCTAGAATAAAGGCAGTGTATCACTTGAAACAGTCCATCACCAAAATGATTATTTAGGAAAGGATTTGGATAGCTGGAAATAGCACTCTATAACTGTGTTTATACGATGTGTGTATTAAATTATCTTTATAAAAATTATTGTGTTTTAAGATATATTTTATAAAAATATGTTGTGGGAAATGTAGATCTGCCTTATGAACTTGGCATTGACTTAGCAATGCTTGCTTTCTTCTCGTATTCCTAAAATAATGGCGTGCGCACACCTAACCCTGAACATATCGACTAAGGAAAATAGTTTGGGGTAGGGAAGATGTGAGATAACGAGTGAATAAAGGAAGAAACCTTTAAGTATTAGGTTAAAGATATTTTCTGCTAGAGTAAGTTCTGAGAACAATCAGCATCGATAGTTGTTGCATGACCTCACTGTGTGCTACTCTCTGGGGCTGTGCCTTCGGAAAAGGGCTTGGAAAGTGATGACTGTCTGCTAATCTCAGCCACTTAGAGCATTCCTTAGAAAGTTTTTTGTTTTTCACTACTCAGAAGACTTCTTTATTCCCAGAAACTTCAACCACCGTTACCTTCTTGGCTTTCTGCCTTCTGGTTTCCCATCTACAGGGCTGTGTCTAGAGGTTGCCTGACTTCAGGTTAGACTCAGCAGACTTGGATAATTGAGCAAGACTGGACTCTCTCTGGCGTCCCTTAGACAAACATTTCCCAAACTGTTCTGCAGAACATTTGTGTTGCATAGGTTGTTAATAGGCTGAAATGTGTTGCATGTTGGGATGAGGAATATACAGAACAAGTGTGGTTGGTTAGGAGCAAGGAATCAGATGCACCAGGTACACAAGCTGTTAACGAGGCTTTGGAAAAATATATGCTTGACTGTAGTAAAGTTGACAGAAAGAAGAAGATGGTGAGGAAGAAAGAAATTGTCTCTGCCATTCTAATGGGTCATAGAAATAGCATGTTGGTTTTGAGGGTGATTGAGCATCCTGCCTTTGTACATATGCCCCTAGGGGTACTGAAATAATTTTAACTTGATCATGTGTACACAGTCTAAGTTTATTGTTCCACATGATCTTAATGAATGGAAATTCTGAATTTCAACGATGCTATTGAATGCATTTTTGCTACTTTCAGAGTTACAGAAAATACAGAAAATATGTGGGGAAAATTTAATGTTGTGAATCTCATATGATATTTAGTAAAAATCAACTTGGTGTTAATATAGCGGAAGAATGAAAGATCCTTTGTTTTAGCCATTTTTTTCAAATTAGATACATTTTAATAAGCAGAGCTCTTTGTAAAGTGCTCATGTTCTCTAACTTATGTTTCTAGTAGTACTTGTGAGTTTATTCTGATCATCGCAGTTTTTTAATTTGTATAACTTACAGGTGCGAAGCGTCTAGTCCACACATCCATCCGGTTGGCTGGTGCAAGGAACATAGAAGAATCCTTATTACTCCACCAGGTTTGTGTTGATTGACTATGTGTCTAATAGTATTTATAGACTTAAAGAATAGTAGGCACTCTTTTTCTGTAAAGGGCCAGTTAGTATCTCATCGTGGCTTCGTGGGCCACACAGTCTTCTGTTGTAGCACACAAACAGCCATAGACAAAGTGTAAACAAATGAAGGTCGTATTGCAGTCACACTTTACTGACACAACAGGCAGCTGGCCAGCAGGTCTCAACTCATTGTCTCCTGATGTACCTTGCACTATACTAAGTATTGGCTTAGTCCATAACAGAATCTCAAATTTTGTCTTCTTTGGGGCGGGGGGGAGAAGTTCTGTTTTAAAAGATCTTTTATTTCTCAGTTTGAAATTCATTTCTCGACTTTATGTCGTATGCCCTTAAATATATTATGTAGCCACAGAAATGGATTGTCTGAGGCTTGGACAAGTCCAGAAAAATGATAAGGGTGACAGCATTTGTGGAGAGAGCATGGATTTCATGTCAGCATGAGTCCTCACAGAAGCACAATGTTCACATTTGAGTGAGAACTTAAGGCTATGGTTTTTGGGGTTTTTTTTTTTTTTTTACTTAGTTGAGAACTTGTACACCTCACTTTTTCTTTTCCTGACATGATTCCTGGTTTCAAAATAGACCTCTCATCTTCCTGCTTAGTGGTACCTCACTGTCCCCAAAGTTTTCAGGTGCTTCTGCTGTCTGCCTCTGGCCCTGGAGTCTCCTCAGCTTATTTGCTTTCTTTTTAACAGGGAGCAGCATCACTGCTGATAAATAGCGCCCTCGTTTTATGTCATTTTGAATTTGTTTTCATGTGCTAAAGAACAGAGTCTGTGGTATTTCTGAGCACATTGCTACTTGACGTGTGGTGCCACTCAGGGTATGCAAAGGCAGGTCATCCCTGAACAGAAAACATCATTGCATGTGCTCCGTGGACACTTCAGGAGTAATGAAGACTGTCTTTGTCCCACAGAGAGGATGAGTCCTGGGTTAGTAGGAGCTGTTTTGTTGAGGTAGCCCACAGCATGTAAGCAGCCAAGACTCAGCTGGAGCTTCAAATACGTGTCTCGTTTTATTCTCACAGCTGGTGTTATTTGTACGCTTGTCCCCAGATCCTTGGTACAGTGTCTTCCTTTGCGTGTCTGATCATTTACTCACTGTCAGGGGACCAACCTTTCCTGTGATGGGCGAGTTGAGTCCCCTTCACTTCCTGAGTTTTCTCATTTGTTAAAGGGAGGAAAGCCTCTGTCCTAATTTACAGAACTCTTTTGAAGAGGAGTGTTGACATAAATCATCAAGTGTTAAAGCAAGATCATGGCTTCATGGTCCAAACGTGGTACTGCCCAGAAGATTTTCTCGGGTTCAGTCCTTCTGTGTCCGGTGGCTTCCAAAATATGAGCAGCCATGATTGCTCAGGTACCTCTTGGTCACTGTCACCATCTGAAGTGCTGGGAGGATCCTTTTAGATTTTCTAGCTTGATGTTGGTCCTTTTTAGTCATAATCAGAGACCTGATAAATCGATGATAAACCAGGGAACACCAGCAGGTTCCTGGTCATGTACCCTAGAAAGCGGTGGTGGAAGGCATTATTGCCTATTTCTTTCTCTTTCTTTCTTTTTCTTTTTTCTTTTTTTGAGTTGGAGTCTCACTCTGTCACTCAGGCTGGAGTGCAGTGGCCACTCACGGCCACCGCAGCCTCAACCTGCTGGGCTCCGGTGATCCTTCCGCCTCAGCCCTCCAAGTAGCTGGAACTACAGCCATGCACCACCACGCCCGGCTAATTTTTGATTTTGGTAGAGACAAGGTCTTGCCAAGTTGCCCAGGCTGGTCTTGAACCCGCAGGCTCAGGCAATCCACTCACCTCGGCCTCCCAAAGTGCTGGGATTGCAGGCTGAGCCACCAAGCCCAGCCTGCTTAATTCTTCTGCAAGACAAAAGACCAAGCATCTGCCTCTTTTCATGAACTTTTATAATTCAGTAGAAGAGAAGAAATTGTAGCTTTTCAACAAATTTTTTAAAAATACAAAATTGCATGTGAAAAAGGACCAGATATATAACAATGTAAATATACTTAATGCCAATAACATCATTAAAATGGTAAATGTTACGCTATGTATATTTTACCATACTTTAAAAAAATGTAAAAACAAACCACTGCCAAACATTGAAGCTGGTTTATTGGGCATGTGTTGATGTTGGTTTTTGCTTCATGACAAAAAGGGCATTCTTTCTCTTATCCCTTTTCTCTAAAGGAAAATTCCTGGCTCTATCTCTGATCTCTTTTGTGAAAAGAAGGACTCCTAATATCTGGGCTCTCTAGATAACTGTACCTCCAACACCCTTCACTGTTTTGTGGATTAATCCACCCCCGACCCTCCCTGTAGGCCACTGCCACATTCCTGTTCTTTCTAAACACATAGCCTCTCTTTATTGCTCTTTGTTTCGAAGCTAAAATCATTAGGCCTTTAAAAATTATTTTTATTTTGAATTATTCAAATTATACATTGATACATGCTTAAAGTATAGTGTGAAAATAGAGATAACCACAGTTATCTCTCTTAATACTTTAATGGCTTGTCATCATCTCTCTCCAGAAAAGCCTTTTTGCCTGTATGTATCCACACACAGGCATGCATACACCTCAGTCTTATTTAATAGAATGTTCTGATTTAAATTATTAAGTTGTACAAGCGTGTTTCTTTAAAATGTCATAAATTTGGACACAGAAATATGTTTGTATATTAATTCCTTTTTAAACATTTTATTTTAAAACAATTTCAGAGATATAGAGAAGTTTCAAGAACAGTACAGAACTCATCTGTACCCTTGACTGAGAGACCCAGTCAGGTTTGTCAGCTGTCCGAGTGATGTCATTGCTGGGAATAGGGTCAGGCATTGCTCTCGGTGGTCACATTCCCTGAGTCGTCTTCAGTTCGGTCTTCTTGACTTTTTATGACCTTAGCATGTTTGAGGGTCACGGATCTGTGATTTTGTAGTATGTGACTTGATGTGAGTAGGATTGGTATTTCCTCATGAGTAGACCCAGGTTGTGTGTTTTAGGCAGGAATATCCCAGACACAGTGCTGTGTTCTCATTGTATCCTCTCAGGTGGTTCATGGTCAGTCTGTCTCTTTACCGGTTTATTTTTGCCATTAATTGATTGAGATGGTGTTTGCCAGGTTTCTTCACTAATGGAGTTATTTTTCTCTGTAATTAAAAAGTATTTTCCGGAGAGATACTTCAAGATTGTGTAAATATCCTATCACTCATCCCAGCATCTGTTTTGGCATCTGTTGATATTTCTAGTATAAATTATATTATTCTGACAGTTGCTAAATGATAACGTTACTTATTCCATTATTCCTTGTACAAAATTAGTTGATATTCCCCTACCAAGAATAGCTCTCTCGTCTGCCCGTTTATTAATCCAATTTATTTATGTCAGTATGGACCCATTAATTTCTATTTTTATCAGTGAGTTATAACCTATTACTAGCATTATTTATTTTCCTGTCTAGATTTTCTCAGGTTTTAACCAGCACAAGCCCCTTTAGGCAGACTTTGATGCCCCTTTGAAATGGTCTTATCATTTTTTGAGAACGTCGTACTTTGGGGCACAGCTAGGCTTATTTTGTGCTTTCCCTGACCCAAGCCTAGAGCCAGCTGTTTCTTCTAGGATTCCTGTTCTTTTTAGTTAAAGGGTGGCATTTAGAAATGAGGACTGGGATGCCAGTTGTGCTTATGGCTCCTGGAATGTTGGTGCTTCCAGATCTCTCAGTGGACTTAGTTAGGAGATAAGTATTTCAGTGTATACACAAATTTATGTCTGTTTCTGTATATAATTATGTACTTCAAACCGTGAATTATTCTGACTCATAGATGGTCCCTGAAAAATTTTAAAAAGCAAAAAAATTCCATGAATTTATATCATTAGCTCCAATTCAACACCCTCAACTTTCTTTAGTTTTCCTCTTTCTCTATACCTTTCCTCTCAGTCATTGAGAAACCTGGCTACCATTTTCTCCAATATATGTGCTTATTTTCTCTGTCCCTTTTGTGTGGCAAATTTCCCACCATATGGGGCCACCATTACTTCCTGCTCATGCCTACCTCATGGATTTTGGGCTCTGGAGGAAACAAAAGAGGGCAGAGGGAAGGGAAGAAGAGTTTTACACATTCTTATAATAATGTTCCATGATTTATGTGTGCTTCTTTGTTTGACCTGACAATATGAAGATGTTACTGTATATGAATCTGCCACATCCTTTTAAATAAGTGCTTTCTACTTCATGTATACTTTATATTTTTGCACCTCCCTAAATCGAGGATTATTTACATGGTTTTGACATCTTTACTTTAAAAATAATTGTGTATTGTCTTTGTATTTCATTTCTGAGATATTCCTAGATTAGTAAAAATAAAATTGCTAGATCAAAGAGTATTTGTATGTATGTGTCTGTCTTCTGTGTAAGACTATCCTTACCTGAGAATATAAATTATACATATACATGTATGTATACAATTTTCATTTTAAAAGTAATAGAAAAATAATGTTCACGATGAAAACAATTTCATTATTCAAATAGTTCTGAATGTGTGACTAGTTCAGAGTTGTCTTATGTGTATATTAACATAATTTCCTATATTATAGTGATAACAATCTCTTACTATTATAGTTGGACAGTTTGTTATCCCTGCTATCACTTTGATTAAACTTTATGGGATTTGCATTTTTCTTTCTTAGGTTATCCAAATGTGAAACATTTTTCTTGGGATAAATACTTAGAAGAAACCAATTCTTTACCTGCTCCTGCAAGAGCTTTTAAAGTGGTGAGATAATACATTTTATACCATTTGATTCATTTGTGTTGATGATGTTGTTTATTTATTGAAATTTAAGAGCAGAAAGAGGTAGTACTGGTGAACCAGAATGGGAATGAGAAGAAAACAGAAGGCCAAATAAATTTGTGAATTTTTAAAGTCAGAAATTATTGCTGGTATTTTTGTTGTTGGTATCTAAAAAATAACTTTCATTTTTTAAGTTTCCTGGAAAAGCAATTCTACTGGACACTGTGTGAGGTGAATTGATGAAATTTTACAGCAAGCTTTTATTTTTCTAGCTAGATATTCTGAAAGACCAAAACAGAATAGGGTTTTTTGTTGTTTGTTTTAAATAGAGAGGTGGTTTCAATATGTGGCCCCGGCTGGTCTCAAACTCCTGAGCTCAAGCAGTTCTCTTACCTCTACCTCCCGAAGTGCTGGGATTACAGGTGTGAACCATCATGCCTCACCAGGAAAATGTTTTCTAATAAAAATTGCATTTGATAATTTTTTAAAATTTATTTATGGCAAGCTGGGATGCTGTCTTTTATTGCTACAAGTCAGCATGTTTAACTATTAGAAAGCAAGATCATCTGCTTTTATATTACAATATTTTTCTAACCTAGGGTCATTGCTTTTTGCATGTAACATATTAAGATTCAAATAAAGCTCATTTCTGTGCAAGGAAAGAATAAAAAGTGAAATATATTTTTTAGTTTTTCATCTCAAGTAGTTTGCTTTATAATTTACATTTACATGAATTTAAAGGAAATGAAAGATATGTTAAGTACTTATTTTTTTAAAATGTGGCATGATTAGCCTATTTTAAATAATACCGTGCTTTTCTTTAGATTGTCCTTTTATGATCATTTAAAATTGCTGAGATTTTTAATGATATAATTAATTAGTAAGTATAGGTCTAATTATAGAAGAAAAGAACATCAAAAAATTTTAAGAGCAGAACATGATACATGAAGAGAAACTATGTCAAAGAATGAATGTATGTGATTCCATCTGGTAACAAATTCAAGATTTAAAGAAGAATATCATTTAGAGTTATGTCATACTTAGGAATTTTTATTTTCCCATCCCCTAACTTTAGCTTTGTCTAGTGCAAAGCAGAGCTGTGTTACACTTAGCATTAAATGGATAAAATTATATCAGGACCCATCTACATAACTAGTGTCATATCGGAGAGAAAATTGAGATTTGCCTAGTTGGGTCTTTTTTAGATGCCTTGCATTGACTGTTCTGCATCCCATATGTAATTTTCACACTTAATTTTCAGAGTGACATTTTTATTGCACCCATTTCACAGAAGAAGGACCTGAAGCTTGCCTTATATCATAACATGCCTTATATCATACCAAACAATCACCTTGTCTGTTGCTGTCTGTGACTTTTCAGTAGTTTATGGGCTTCTGCTAAGTATGAAGTGTAGATAACTGGTCCCCCTTTCTCATTCCTCATTCCTGTTCCTATCAGAATGGTTGCAACTTTTTTTTAGGAAAGGCCTAGGAGTTAGGATTTTATCCTAAGAGCAAGGGGGAACCTTCAAACGGTATTCATTTTTATTTTATTTTGAGTGGGAGTCTCACTCTGTCACACAGGGTGGATCATGACCCACCTTAGCCTTGACCTCCTGGGCTCAAGTGATCCTTTCACCTCAGACTCCTAGGTAGCTGGGACTACAGGTGTGCACCACCATGCCCAGCTAATTTTTTTGTAGAGACAAGGTCTCACTATGTGCTTAGGCTTGTCTTGAACTCCTGGGCTTGTCTTGAACACTTTGGCTTCCCAAAGTGCTGGGATTACAGGCATGAGCCACTGTGCCCAGCTATTTTTATTTTTGAGTCAGGGTCTCACTCTGTTGTGCAGGCTGGAGTGCAGTGGCATGATCATGGCTCGCTGCGGCCTTGACCTCCAGGACCCAGGCGATCCTTCTGCCTCAACCTCCTCCCTGTAGTCCTGGGACTACAGATGCCTGCTACTATGTCTGGCTAAGTCTTTTATTTTTCAGTAGTGATAAGGTCTTACCATGTTGCCCAGGCAGGTCTGGAACTCCTGGGATCAAGGGATCCTCCTGTCTCAGCCTCCCAAAGTGCCTGATTTTCTTTCTTAAAGTTATCTTCTGCTTTTTGCCCTCATTACCACCTCTAATCATGGTGTCTCATCTTAGCCTCTTTAATGTTCTTCCTGTGTCTTTTTAAAAATAAATTTTATGGCTTGTTGATTTTTCGCAAGACACCCCCAACTCATGGAAAATATTTCCTGACTTTCCTATAACTACACTTTTGAACTTCATCTTAAAGTCTTTTGCTTCAGCCTTTTTTTTTTTTTTTTTTTTTTAAAGCAGGATAGGGCCTCATTCTGTTGCCCAGCTAGAGCATAGTGCACAGTCATAGCTGAACTGCAGTCTCGAACACCTGGGTTCAAGCAGTCCTCCTGCCTCGGCCTCCTGCAGCGCTGGCATTAGAGGCATGGACCGCCACATGGCCTGCTGCCGCCTTTCTTCTTTGCTCCTAACTAGGAACTAAGGCTGTTTGTTTCCCTTGTGCATGTGTGTTGGGATTGTGTTTTTGATGGGAAGAGTGAGGGCCAGAGCCACTCTGGGCACTTGAGAGTTTAAAAGACTAGTTCTCTAAATAGCTCATCTATCGCTTCTTACTCTTTTCTGTAACATCAAATCTGCCTTCTCTTCCTCTAAATCTCACTGTGTAAAATTTTCTCTTATGGCAGAAACCTCCACATGGATTTCAGAAAAAGATGAAGCTTGAGGTTGTAGATAAAAGAAACCCCATGTTTATTAGAGTAGCCACTGTTGCAGACACGGATGATCACCGAATAAAAGTAAGTATTCTCTGTTGTGGGCTGTTTTTGTCTTTTGTTTCATTTTGGATGATAACTTTAGTAGATGTCTAACTTGTGAAGTCCAGTAATTAAATTACTAAAATCATAGTAATGGACTCTGCATCTTTGTAAGTCAGTGTTCATTTGGGCTGTCCTTTCATCTGTGTAAGATATTTTATCTTTGATTATGAGTGACTTTTAATATTTTGAGTGTATATCGGGAGAAGGGAAGTAGACACAGCACAGTAAGGTAATATTTTGTTCAGAAGAAAATACAATTCTTCATTCTCTAGTAGTATTGCTCTTTTTAAAAAAAAAAAATGAAAGATTAATGTTTTTTTGTAGGGTGTTGTTGCACTGTTATCAGAAGAATGTCCTCTCTTTTAATATGGGACAAGTAGAGATAAATCATTTTATGAATAAAGTCAGTTTTTAATGAGGGTTAGATTAATTAAAGTCTGAGACTTTTCATAAGGCGACAAGCAGGAACTTAGGAGATGGGCTGTTTGTTATGTCCAACCATGGTGGAGTGAAGTTGGTTCAGGAAGGGAGTCCTGGGGTTTTGTCTCTGCTTTGGCCTCAGCATTAACCTCACTCTCAAACCAGAACAGTACTGTTCTACCACTTCACAGGGTCGTTTGGACTCTGTTGGGACTAATAATAGTTGTGACAGCAAGACAATAGATGTACCTGCGTTTTCCAGGGTAACAGTGATCTCCTATTATTTAACATTTGTGGTCATTGCATTATGGGAAGCCTGTGTTGTGATCACTATTTTATTGATGAGGTGGAGGCTCAGAAAGATTAAATGAATTACTTTATTAATTATGGGCAATGGAAGAACTCAATTTGAATCTGTAGAAGTCTTAAGTTTATGCTTTTAAAAAAATAATAAATCACATCTTCAGTATTTCTTCCATATTAGTAAGATAATATGGAAGAAAAAAATTCTAAAATAGCAAAAACCACACAAATGTGGTATTTCTATAGAATAGAAATGTCAGTATCTACTTCACTCTTGCGAAGATTATATGACCAGGCTGGGTGCGGTGGTTCATGCCTGTAATCCTAGCACTTTGGGAAGCTGAGGCAGGAGAATTGCTTGAGCCCAGGAGTTTGAGACCAACTTGGGCAACATGAAGAGACCTTGTCTCTCCAAAAAATAAAAAAAATTAGCCAGGTGTGGTGACGTGGGCCTGTAGTCCCAGGTACTAGGGGTGGCTCAGGAGGGAGGATTGCTTGAGCCCGGGAATTCAGGGCTGTGGTGATCTACCATCATGCCACTGGTAAGTTACGGTGCAGGGTGAGACCCCGACTCAAAATAAAGATTATATAAATCATATAACATTTTAGAAAATTGTACAAATATTGCAAGGCCTGTGTTAGCCTTTTTGCAAGTGCATTTTCTTATTAGTTGTACTTGGTAGTTATGTAAGTAATAAAGCGATCACAGTATTTTAGAACTAGAAGTATTTTTGAAAGTAATCTAGACTAGTAATCAAAGAAACACAGAGAAGCACAATATTATTTTTATAAATCAAATTGCTCCGAATTGAGAAAAACCTGTTTTGGTTTGGGGTTATGCAAAGTTAATAATCACATGTGGCTAGTGGGCATGTCAAGTGTCTCAGCCTTTCTAAAGAGCAGTTTGGCAAAAGGTTAGCAGCATCTTAGAATGCTGTTTATCCTTTCACTTAAGAACTTCAGTGCTATGAATGTATGTTAAAGGAAGAGCCAAAAGGAAGATACACAGATAAAAACTCCAAGGAAAATACAGCACTGCTGTTTATAGTATTGAACAGTAGCTGATGGGTAAAATGAATCATTCTGTATCTAAATGATGTGAAAGTTAAATAAAAGTTAAAAGATTCTTTAATATTGGCAAGTGAGAAGTTCAGGTTCAACATTATATATGACATCTATTGTGTTTTTTTGAGTCGGAGTCTCACTCTGTCGCCCAGGCTGGAGTGCAGTGGCGGCTCCCAGCCACCGCAGCCTCGACCTGCTGGGCTCTGGCGATCCTCCCGCCTCAGCCTTCCAAGTAGCTGGAACTACAGGCGCACGCTACCACGCCCGGCTCATTTTTTGATTTATGGTAGAGATGAGATCTCACCAAGTTGCCTAGGTGGGTCTCGAACCCACGGGCTCAGGCACTTCACTCACTTCAGCCTCCCAAGGCACGGGATTACAGGCTGAGCCACCGAGCCCGGCTTCATCCATTGTTTTTTAAAAGAATAGATGCATCAGCGGTCCTAGAAAGAAACGTACCAAAATAATGATATTGTTTCTCTTAGGGTGCTGGTACTACAAGTGATTAGATTTTTCTTTTTAAGTATTTGACTTCGGGAACATATATTGTTTTTAAGATAAAAACACTTGGATTACCTCTCTGATTTTACATGTGAGAAAATTTGGGACCAGAGAGGTTTAATATGCTAAAATGGGTGGCCCAGTTAGTTAAGGGAAGAGTTTAGACTCTAGCTGAATTCTCTAATACTGCATCCTGGTTGGTCCTTAGTACCGTCAGAAGAGATTGCTGTGAGGTGTATTGTTAATGACTGTCTTTTCCTAATTGCTGGAATGAATTTCATAGCTGAAGGTGAACCAGTGAACAAATCTTTGAGTGTTTATGAAGTTCTCAAAGGATCTGTAAACAGATGACAGTGGCTTCAGTTTCAGAATTCTTTCACAGGCTTCTGAGAACATAAAAAGCTTGACACCATAGGGGTTTTTCTATTCTAATAAATGGGAGCTGATCCAGCAGGAAAGCCCATTTTTCTTTTTCAAGAAGGAGGAAAAGAAAAAAAGATAGACCGAGTTATTAGTATAACTTAGTATTTTAGGTTTTTCAGGGATAAAATCAACTCTTAAGTTAAATGAATATTTTAGACCTTGAACTATTATAGTAAAACATTTTAAAAACTTTCCTGTATTTTATCAGATGCTGTTGAAGAAATATGGCCATACCGGCTTTGCTCTTATTTATGTTTTCAGTGACAGAATGTAATAGAGTCTTGCCTCTATTTCCCCAGCCTGGCTTTCCAGAGGCCAGAACTGTGGCTCTTTTAGCAATTGCTCATGACACTTTATCTCCAACTTTCTAAAATGTTACCTCCATTCTGCTATTTCTCAGCTTATCAGTTGTAGATGTGGTTTATTTTCCTCTTGTTTTAGTAGTTCAGGATTTAGATCTTGCATCCTCCCTCCCCTTATCCTTTCACTAGCTGTTTCACGTTGATTGCTTTATTTCTTCACTTTCGTGTTCATGTTATTATGAGTAGGTAAATCTTGCTCACTGCTGAGCAACTATCTTTTCCTTATGACTGTTTTTTTTTTTTTTTTTGAGTCAGGATCTCTGTTGCCCAGGCTGGAGTGCAGTGGCACAGTCATGGCTCACTGCAGCCTCGACCTCCTGGGCTCAGGCGATCCTTCTACTTCAGCCTCCTGAGTAGCTGGGACTACAGGCACATGCCATTATGCTTGGCTTATTTTTATGATATTTTTTTTTTGTAGCAGCAAGGTCTCACTATGTTGCCCAGGCTAATTTTGAACTCCTGGGCTCAAGCCATTCTTCTGCCTTGGCCTCCCAAAGTGCTGGGATTACAGGTGTGAGCTCCTTATGACTTTTTGTTTTTCTGGGAATCAATAATTTATTCATAGTTTGGTTTTTAAATTTTCTATCTTATAGATTTTTACAAATGCACCAGTAGATCTGACATGTCTTTAAATCATACGCTCAGGGTATTTTTCAGCATTTTTTCTGTGTCTTTTTTTTTTTAATTATTTATTTCTGTACTCAGCAGCCACTTATTCCAGTCTGGCTGGATATCCTCTAAGTCAGCTACAGAGCTTTCATCCTGAGACTTCTTTGCTGACAGACTAGGTCATATTTTATTTTCCTGGGTCACATACTTTAAAAAAAATTTTTTTTAATTATTTTTTTAAAGATGAGATCTTACTATGTTGCCCAGGCTGGTCTGCAATTCCTGGACTCAAGGAGTCTCCAACCTTGGCCTCCCAAAATTCTGGGATTACAGGCGTGAGCCACCATGCCTGGCCAACTTTGTTTTTCTTAGTGTACTCTCTTTCTTGCTGAAACATGTCTTTTCAAATCTTCAGTGGGGTTTTGATTCTAAGATTAATTGATTTCTAAGCTTGAGAAAGTGAATTTGTTGCAAAGGACATTTTTTTGAGCCTCTATATATGCTTCTAATAACTTCATATTATTTGATTATATGAGCATACCAAAATTTAACCATTCTCCTGATGGTGGACACTCTGGTTACTTCTTGTTGTTTTCTATTACAAACAATGAGTTATTGAGACATCAAGGCAGAGATAATGTATGTTAAGTGTTGATTGTTTTTGCCAAAGAATTTTCCAGAAATATCTCACCAATTATACACTCCTATCAACAGTCTATAAGAATGCTAGTTTATTCTCTTACTTATCAGCTGTAGGAATCACCAAAGTGAACATTTTTGGCACAGTGATAGAAGAATTGCATTTTGCAATTTAAATTTATAGTTTTTTAGTTGTAAGTGAAATTTGTTGTTTTTTTCACATATTTACTATTTATATATTTTTAATAACGAGACATTTGTGTTTTTAGTGTTTAAAATTTTCATCTGTTTATATCTATTGTCTTGTAAGGAGTGAGAGTTTCATAGACTTTATTTATTTATTTTTCTTTTTTATTTATTTAAATTTTTTAATTAGCTCTAAATATTGACCTCCCATATGACCCTGCAATCCCCCTACTGGGAGTATACCCTGAAGAACTCAAATCACTATAAAAAAGATACCTGTACACGTATGTTTATCACAGCATTGTTCACAATAGCAAGAACCTGGAAGCAACCACACTGTCCATCAAAAGAGGACTGAATTTTAAAAATGTGGTACATATACACGATGGAATACTACACAGCCATAAAAAAGAACAAAATCATGAATTTTGCAGCAACCTGAATGGAACTAAAGTCTATAATACTGAGTGATCTCTCACAGAAACAAAGATCTGAGTATCACATGTTCTCACTCATATAGTGGACCTTGAACATCGAACATAATACTATAAGAAAATGACTGACAGTGGTGGGAAACTATGGGGGGAGGGGAAGGGAGATGGGATTAACGGTAGTAAATATCTGTCTGGGGATGGGGAGACACCTCTTATCAACAAGGGTACCTGAACGGAGCATATTTGTATACCTAACCCTTAACTGTACCCCACAATATCATAATAAAAAATTATTGATTAAAAAATAAAATAAAATAAATTTTTTTATTATAAAGATGTGGGGTACAATTCAGGGTTAAGTATACAGATGTTAATTATGCAGGTACCCTTGTTGATAAGGCATGCCCCTCCCTCCCCTAGCAGTTTCCCTCGACTACCAATCCCACCCCCCCTCCCCTGATAGTTTCCTACTACTGCCAATCCCTTTCTTTTATAGTATTATAATTGTTCAAGGTCTGCTTATGAGTGAGAACATATGGTACTCTGTTCTTTGTTTCTGTGATAGATCATTGCGTATGATAGACTCTAAATTCATCCAAGTTGCTGCCAAGTCCATAGAGTTTCATAGACTTTAAAAAGAAATCTAAGTGGCAAACTTTTTTTCTTGATACCGTATGATCAGTTGACACAACTGTTAAACTTGATTTAAAAGTAAACTATATAAAGCATGTCAGTCCTAAAATGCAGAAAATGTGTGATACCTAAAAGGTAGGTAGTTGATCCCTTGTTTTTCTGTTTTCTGAAATAATACCTGCCTGTTGCTGAGGTGTCTGTCGTCTTGCTCTCTCCCCCACACCAGAGCTGTTTTATCAACCAGTTCTACTGAGTGCAGGCATCCAACATCACACCCACTGAATCCATCGTCCAGACAGCCAGGGGGATCTTACAAAGCAGGAATTTGTATCAGTCATGACCCTGTGTAAAGCCTCTCTATGGAGAGCTTCTCACTTCTCTTAGGATAATGACAAGCATTCTTAACTGGCCTGTTGACGTTAAGGGGTCTGGAGCCTGCCCAGCACCGGCTTTAATTCTCTCCCTTGATTTTCTCTACCACGAAGCTCTCTGGACACCAGCTTTCCTTCAGGCACTCATCATTCTTTCCTGTTGCCTGGCCTTTTTGTGTTCCATACCCACTGTCTGAGGTGATCATGTATCTCCCAACCCACTTCCCTTTGTCCAGTTAAGCCCATCAAAGTTAGCTTCAAATATGACTTCCTCAAGCAAGCATTCCCGGACCACTGGGATCTGGGTAGAACCCCTGGACCTCGGTGCCACAGCAATTACCATAGCTGGAAAGGACATGCTTGTGCAGCTGGTGTCTGTAATGCCTGTTTCCCTGATAGAATGTCACCTGCCTGAGAGTAGGGATTGGGTCTGACTTACTTGGCTGTCCAGGCAAACATATGCCTTGCCCTTGGAGTCCATTCACTATCGGTTGAGTGAATAACCTTCTAGAAGTTGACAGGCTTTTGACAAGAGCCATAGAGAGAGAAACCAAAACCAGGAGAACCAGCTGGGAAAGAGGGGGAGACAAGATGCTTGCTTAAGTGTCCCTTTGTAATCTACAGATACTTTCTTTTCTATACATTGAGAAGAATAACAAGATAAAGGTGTGAATGGCGGAAGAAAGGCACTTACCAATTTCCCATGTGGTGTCCTGCATTTCTTGCCTGTGATTTTAGGTACATGGGCCACATGTGGCCATAAGAGTACCCTGGTTGGTCTGAAGCCTCGTCGACCCGTGTCCTAACAAAACACTTAGCAAGCTTTATGTTGACAGAAGCTTTATGTTGACAGAAAATAAAATAATGATCATCAGGATAATGGACAAATCACCCAGAGATTAAGTCTAAACAGGATTAAGACTATATGTTCTAACTCAATGACAGAAAGATAAATAAAATGAATTTGTTTCTCTGATCCTAAAATTGACTTTGTAATTTACTATCTTTCATAATTATTGCTTTTCCCCTCCAGTAGTTTATAAATTAAGAGATAAATAGTGTAAATAATGATAGAGACACTAATAAGTTAGATGAAGCTTTTTCTTTGAGTCGGAGTCTCACTCTGGCCCTCAGGTTGGAGTGCAGTGGCACAATCATGGCTCACCGCAGCTTCAACCTCTTGGGCTGGCCTGGTGATCTCAACTAGAAGACCAACTTCCCTTTCATGTGGTGGCCAATAAAGATGGTAGCACTGATCGCTTTATAATGCAACATGTTTCTTCACAGTAGCCAGGATATGGAAGGAATCTAAGTGTCCATCTGCAGGTGAATGGATAAAGAAAGTGTGCTGCATATATACACAGTATGATATTATTCAGCCATAAAAAGAAAGAAATCCTGTTATTTGCAACAACGTTGGTGAACCTGGGAGACATTATGTTAAGTGAAGTACTCTGGGCACAGAAAGACAAATACCACATGTTCTCACCCATATGTGGGAGCCTTTCAATGTAAAATAATTGAATTCCTAGAGATAGTGGAATGAAGGTTGCCAAAGACTGGGAAGGGTAGTGAGAGGGTGAGGAGGATAAAGTGGAGATGGTTAAAGGGAACACAAGTTCAAAAGGTGGAATTAATAAGGTCTAGTGTTTGGTAATGCAGTAGTGTGACTGTAGTTAACAGCAATTATTGTATATTTCAAAATAAGTAAAAGAATGGAATTGGAATGTTCTAGCACAGAGAAATGATAAAAGCTTGAGGTGATGAATGCCCCAGTGACTCTGATCTGATCCTTATACATGGTATGTCTTTATTAAAACATCACATGTACTCCATCAGTATGTACTCATAAAAATTAAAAATAAAAAAGTCTATTTAAAATGTATTTAGTGGAGAGATTGTTTGTAAATTTGTGTTTCTAGTAAGGCATTGAATTTTTTTTTGAGTCTTTTTCAGCACAATTCTAGGCGACTTGACATTTACTTGAAAGGTTCTCCTCTCATCTCCTGCTTCTCCATTCTTCCTTCCTGCTTTCTTTCCTCCCTCTCTCCCTTCCTTCCCTGATTTTCAGTTACTATAATAATATTTATTGGGTACTTGATGTTGATCATATGAAGATAGTATATTAGAGTTCCTGTCATTTGCAACAATGTGGATGAACTTGGAGGACACAGAAAGACAAATATCACATGTTCTCACTCATATGTGGGAGCTTAAAAAAACAAATTCAGCCTTCTTTGGGTTGCTCAAGCTGTTCAAGGTGTTGAAAGATACGTGGAATATATCTAAAGAACCATTTATTGCCAAAAAGTGCCTTTGGCAGGGCATTTATTAATGGTTAGATAATACACTGCAGGTAGTTCAAAAGTCTGTTTTGTAAGTGAAGTATTTTAAATAATTAGACTGGTTTATTGGCTATTGAATCTACTATATAAGTTAGGAGATAATGAAAATGGTTATGCTGTGGGCAGAACTTTTACTGTAGGAATTTTTGTGACTTTTAATTTGTACCGTTCAATTCCTTGTGGTATCCAGGTTCACTTTGATGGCTGGAATAGTTGCTATGACTACTGGATAGACGCAGATTCTCCTGATATTCACCCTGTGGGCTGGTGTTCAAAAACAGGACATCCTCTTCAGCCTCCTTTGAGTAAGAGACACAAGAATACCTTGTCTAAATGTTTTCATTTTCTTGTGTAGCGCACTTAATGTTTTTCCATTCCCTTCCCTTCTCTTTCTCTTTCTCTCTCTATTCTTATATTTCTTCTCTATGGTAATTCTTTTCCTTTTACTACACTTTTAATTACCATAGTCACAAAAATATGAAAGAACAACGTGTAATGCCTGCAAAAGTAAAGTGTATATAGACATTCTCTTTCTTTATTTGGAAGTAGACATCATCTTTTAAAATTAGTACTGAATTTTTGGAAGGTAATTTGGGAGACTATCAAAATTTATTGTTTCAATGTTAGTATCCTAATAATAATTTTATCGTATAGCTTTGTGAAATGCTAACATTGGGAGAAATTGGGCAAAGTGTAAGAGATGTCGCCTCTGTATTATTATAACCGTGTGTAAATCTAAAACTATCGCAATAAAAAAAAAAAAGTGAAATTTTTTAAAAGGCTACATGGAGAACTCAGCATACCGTGATCTCAATTTTGCATGAAAAAGTGTACATTGTAGAAAAAAAAATGTAGGAAATACAGCAAAGTATTGTCTGGTTTGAAAAAAATTGAGTATGCTTTCCCTGGTCAAAGGCTTCACTTCTGGATGCTCCATACAAACTGGGTAAGGGCACAAAAATGCATATATGTGGTGTTTATTGTGGCATGTGTTAAAAAAAAAAAAACAACTTGGAAACAATTATTGGTCAAATAAATGGCAAGGCACTGTACTATATGTAGTAGTCATAAAGAACATTAATGTTGTGACAGAAACATTTGTCAGAAGTTAAAAGACAAAGAAGAATGTGTCCCTCTTATGTGGCAAAATAAAACAAAATGGAATGTGTGCGTATTGCTTAGAACAGCATCGAGGGCAGACATTGACCTCAGCCTGGGGTGAGGGAGGGCTGAAGTGTAGAAGGAAGGTCTTGGAAGGGATCCGGAACTGTTAGTCTGGATTCTGCTGTCGCAGTTGAAGCTTTCGCAGGACGTGAGGATGCATATGTTAATTATGTTGTGTTACTTCCCAGAAATGGTTTGAATCTTCTCATTTGTTCAGATTTAGATATCTGTGGAATCTGTGACATTTTAGAAGACTATAAGATCAGAGTTGACCATTTCACGGTTGAAGAAAGGTAGATAGGGAAAGACCTTGACAGGAAGGGACTTTTAAGATCGTTTTCATTTTTATAGGATCTCCTTCTTGTTCTGTTTATAGATGTCGGTTCACCAGTGAATTTTTAGGGAGTTTTTTTCCTTCCGTATCCTGATCCCCGACATTTGCCTCCAACTACTTTTTGCTCAACCTTTTGACCCCTCTTTGTTTCATTGCTTCTTCGTAGGCCCTGTGGAATTAATGGAGGCTTCAGAACACGGTGGATGCTCAACCCCAGGTTGTAAAGGGATTGGCCATTTTAAGAGAGCAAGACATCTGGGCCCTCACAGGTATGTGGTGGCTGACATTCACGCGAGGATTCCCTACGTGGCCAAAGAGGGGGTACCTGTCATACTTGCACGTCAGATATATGCCATTAAAGATATGTATGTATATGTTTGTGTTTACATGAACGATTTTCATGTACTAAGTTGATGTGACCTAATTTTAAGTTCAGATCCATAAGAAATGTGGTTACCATGGTGATCATGTAAAAATGAAGGGAATATCTACAGTTAGATCTTACTGGGAGAAAATGCATTCATGGCTTAAAATTAGTTACTCTAGCTATTTGGCTTTTGTGTATGCGTGTGTCTGTGTGTGTGTGTGTGGCAATCTGACTAGTTTTACAGATACTTAGCTTCTACAATATTTATTTTGATTGATCATTAATAAGAAGAAGATGGTAGGCCCCGATGAAATCAATTTGGTAGACTGTTATTTGATTTGTTGACTCCATAATTCGAATGGTGAGAGATGAGATTGTTGTAGATTCACAAAGATCACTAAAAGCACAATATAAACAGTCAAATATGAGAATGCATTGGCCAGAAAAGCATTTTTAAAAATATCTTTCTCTTACTCCTACTTCTCTTACTCCTAAATAAACCGAATCTATACATTTGAAACTTGAACTGGTGAGTTGTTTAGGTGATTAGAGGCCTTTGTAGACCTCTAATAAAATATTACTGAAATGCAGCTACCTGGAAGACTGAGGTGGGAGGATCACTTGAGCGCAGGAATTCAAGACTAGCCTGGACAACATAGCAAGACCTCATCTTTTTTTAAAAAAAAGACTGGAATAGTTAAAAATTACTGCAACTTAATGGGATTTTTAAGCGACAAAAGCATCCCCTATTTAGGTATATTTTAAAATAATTGTTTGTCAGTATAATTTTCTGTGTATAAGGAGGACCCTTCAAAAAAAACTGGAATTATTGTTGGAGAGTGGACCCCTTGTACTACAGGCTTTGACATCGGTGTACCAGCTAGCTTTGTTGTGAGAGGCTGTTTTTGGCTTCAGTGAATTTTTTTTGGAGGTTCTTTCAGTGCATTTGCCCATTTCTTGATGGGTGATTTACGAGTGCACCTGCTCACACCATGCTGAGTATCCAGCAGTTTTTGACCAGAAACGGAACCATTCCCATGCCTCACCCTCCCTATTCACCTGATATTGCCCGAGTGACTGCTTTTTGCTTCCCCAATGAAAAAAGTCCTCAAAGGGAAATGTTTGCCGATGTGGTAGAGGTGAAACAAAAAACAGCAGAAGCACTAAAAGGCATCCAAATTGACGAGTTCAAAATCTGTTTTCAGCAGTGGAAAAAGCATCTCAGTAGGAGTATTGCATCAAATGGAGAGTACTTTGAAGGTGACTGAGTTTAAATGTATTTATTAAACATAAATACGTATTTTTTTCCTAAATCAATTCTGGGGGTTTTGGGGGGGGGTCCCTCCTCATGTTAATTGATTGCCCAGAAAGAAAAGTGATTCCTTGTTTATTTAATTTGTACAGATTGTGAATCTAGGTCTTTGAAAATTTTGAAGATTGTTCTACCTGTTTCTCCATAAGTTGACAGGAATTGCAAAACTGGTGTAATTATTTTCATCTGGATGTGGTTTCTCTTTCATCTTGGCAGCCTCAAGTCTTGCTTATCTTCCTTTTGCATCACTCCTTCCTAATTTTTTATGAGGTTCAGTATGTTCCAGAGTGAAAACTCCAAGTAGACAGGATGATGATTCCATTTGCAAATACCATTTAAAAATCCTTTTCATATGCTTGTATGACTGCTATCCCAAAGTTATTATGATTAATTTAAGCTAAGCAAGAAAATATTGCATCTTAGAAGTTATTAAATCTTGCCTAGTTTAGGCATCTGGACTATTTCAGACATTATATCAGTCTAAATGCCAGAAGTAATTCATGAACATGATAAATTTCCATAGTTGTCTTAGTTTATTTTGTTTGCTGTAATGGAGTACCGCAGATGTGGTAATTTACAAAGAAAATAAATGTGTTTCTCACAGTTTTAGAAGCTGGGAAGACCACGATGTGAGGGGCCAGAATCTGGCCAGGGCCTTCATTCTGTATCTCCCATGGCAGAAGGTGGAGGTCAATAGGGCATATGTGAGAGAGAAAGAGATGTCCAAACCTGCTTTTGTTACAACCCCACTGTGATAACAAATCCATTCCTAGGATAATGACATCAATTCATCCATGAACTTGGAACCTAATCACCTCCTAATGGTCTCATCTCAATACTGTCATGATGGTGATTAAATTCCAACATGAGTTTTAGAGGGGACATTCAAATGTAGCAATGAATAGCTATAGAATATATTCAGTAAATATTTTTGAGCAACAGTTTTTTTCTTTTTTAATAAGAATAAGATTTATTGAGCATTTGTGTACTCTGGGCAAGGTATTGCTGTAATTGCTTTCCATGGATTGCCTACCCTTCACAACAGCCCTGTGATATAAAAACTGGTTTTTCCCACAGTTTTTGCTGAGGCCACTGTGGCACTGGGGAGGTTCAGCAATTGGCCTCATTTCACAGTTAGTGAGGGGGCGCCCAGCGTAGCTCAAGGGTCTGTGCTCTTGACTGCTCAGGGCTCCCCTCTATAAATTAGTGACAGACCCAACCTTCAAACAACTCATGGACTACTAGAACTAAAAAAGCAGTATATAATTTAATTAAACTGTAAGATACAAAATAAAATCAATATTGAAACTTTGGCACATACACCTTTCTGCTGTATGACTCCAAGATAGTCACTGGCCAAGAGGCAGTTGGCTCAAATTGTGAAGAAAAAGAACAAGGACATTTTTAAAGTGGTCGAATACTCACAGTATGTTGGTGGGGTACAATCAAAGATTTAAAAACATTTTTGGTGGGGTCTTCTGGGAGGAAGACACATCTTACAGCAATGTCCTTGGTGTCCTTAGGACTGCCTAGGTCTGAGTGGCGAGGTTTGCCTTTCATGGCAAGGTCCGTGGGTGGTGACAGTTGTGTCCCCTCCCTCATATCCCATCTGTTCATCAGGACCGCTTTTCCACGAGTGTGCGTGCAGGTGAACCTCGAGTCCCTCAGCTGGGCCACACCCATTTTACTAAGTTCTGGGATTATCTTTGGGGTATTTCTTCATATATGCAGTGTTGTGCTTATGAAGAGGAATTATGGCAGAGCTTATAGAGAAATATGGTAAAGAAACCCTTTCAGTGTAATTAGAGTCATGATAGAGAAGTACACATCTTCTTGGAAGGAGAGACAGATATATACCCTATGACTTAAAAGACAGGCATTGATAAAGAACCTGAATTCATTTCCTCATCACATACTGGCACGATTAGCAGATTCTGTGCCTTGGGCAGAGTTGTTGGTTGACTCAGACCTCTCTGGTCTAACGAATACAATTCACAGAACCTGGGGACAGTCCCAGCTTCTGCCCAAGTGATGTCTTCCCTTCTCTTCAGCCTTTGAACTGGGTTTTCCTAGACTCCCAACTATGTTGACCTATTTACAGCACTCAAAACTCTTTTTCTGGAAGGATATTCATTCTTTTTAAATTATTGATTAATTCATTAATTTTAAATTATAAAGATGTAGACAATTCAGGGTTAGGTATACAAACATTGATCATGCAGGTACCCTTGTTGATGAGGTATGCTCCTCCCTCCCCTGACAGTTTCCCACTACTGCCAGTCACTTTCTGGATATTAATTCTTAATAGGCACAGCCTTTTTTCCATTTCATTAGTAGACTTGTGGAATAGCTTGCTGCATCATGGATATTCTTTGAAAGGTTCTTTTCACTGGTTCTTATTGTGGTTCTCACTAAAAATGCTGTGTTTAGGAAAACATAATGAGAAAATTCTCTTTGGATTAATTTACTGAGAAACTGCATACATCAAAACATGCATTCTGTGCTTAGATAGCAAGGAAACTTGCTCTTTTAGCAAGAATAATCAATTTTATGAACACATACACAATGACTTTGTTTTGACTAGCATTTGTTGGTACCTTCTTTGAAGATTACAGTAGTTGAATTTGATTTAAGAAGTGTTAGAAATAGAACATGTCTAAACAAGGAAGCTCTAGAACATAACCGTGTTTAAAAAAATCTTGAAATACAAATGATCAGTGAAAGAGTCGAGTGGGATATGGTATTTTCATCTCTGGGATTGGGCAGTAGCCAGATTGCTGTATCCCAACTCTCCAGCAAAGGAGCATTCGTATTGGTTGTGTCATGGTATTTTTTTTTTTTTTTTTTGTCCCTTCATCCATTTGGTCTACTGAGAAGTCAAAAAATAGGAGGAGATTAAAGAAGAACTAAGGTTGTATAAAAGTAGATATTCTGCATACCTAGTACCTTCAGAAGTACATCTTCTCCATGTAAGATTTGATTTTGGAGAAATTAAGCAAGAAGGAAAAAAAATAGTATCTCCGAAAACCTCTAAACAATATATATGAAGTCCATGGAATGTTTTAAACAATAGTGACTTTGCACACCTGCAAGCTCTAAAGATCATATTAATTCAGCATCCATCCATCTATTGAACAAATCCTTCTTATGTGCCTCCTCTGTGCCACGTACTGGGTTAGGTGGTGGGCTGTGTAAAGAGAGGGACCCTTCCTCTGGACCCCAGTGTAGAGTGAACTGATTCTCGTGGATGCATGACTGAGGAGCACTCAGAGAGGAGCATCAGCTGTGAATGCGGGAGGCAGAGCCTCCACAGTGTCCTCTGCTAGGGAGTTTTTTTTTTTTGAGTTGGAGTCTCATTCTGTCGCCCAGACTGGAGTGCAGTGGCCGCTCCTGGCCACCGCAGCCTCAACCTGCTGGGCTCCGGTGATCCTTCTGCCTCAGCCTTTCGAGTAGCCGGAATTACAGGCATGCACTACCACGCCTGGCTGATTTTTTGATTTATTGTAGAGATGAGGTTTCGCTGCCCAGGCGGGTCTCGAACCCACAGGCTCAGGCAATCCACTCACCTCAGCCTCCCAAAGTTATGGGATTACAGGCTGAGCCACCGAGTTTTTATTGCTGTTTATTTTTGCTGATGTTCTCTTACACAGTGGGGATTAAATACCACTCTTCTTTGCCTTTTTAAATGACAATAATTGGTAAGATTGATTGATGGCTTCCTATGTTCCAGGCACTGTTTCAAGGACTTCACAGCAACTCTGAATTGGGCACTGTTCTACTCTCTGCTTTACAGAGGGGTGGACAGGTTTGGAATGGTTAAGTGCCTGAGATCGTACATTGTCAGAACTAGGATTCAACCCAGGCCTGTATGGCACTTAAGGCCCTGCTGGGTGGTCATGCAAAAGCGTGGTAGCCTGATAGAACCTACTTCATGGTTTTGTCATTTTTCGTTTTTACTTTTTTTTTTGTTAGGACAGAGAGTGAAAATGATTGTTAGGAATCTGGAGATGTTGCCTCATTGTTTAAATAAATATGTTTACAACTTAAAGGGTTTTTAAGGTGGTATTGGAGAGCAGCTAATGAGCAGATCCAGTCTTCCATGGGAAAAACAACCTCCTTAGAAGGCCCATGGGGCAAATATTTGTATGTATAGCTGATAGGGACTTATTTGCTAGTAGTGCAGAATGTTCACTAATAAAGCACTTACAGTAGAGAACAATGGAACCCTATGTGAATCTGTCCTTCTGCTTGCTGAAAAGTTGCACAATGGTAGAGTCGTGTGCATAGGTCTGAAAGAAGATGTTATGTGCTAAGCCACACCATGTGAAAATTCTGTTCCTAAAATCTCTTAGTCCATGAGAAACTAGAAATGCATGAGCCTAGTGGAAACTGACTCTTTCCATGGTTGTATATCAGCACTGATGAGCTTTTAAGTTCATGTGCAGTTTTAGAAGTGATTAACTTTGTATTTATTCATAACTGAAGAAGTATGGGACAGAATAAGCAACATTTCTAACTTGATACAGATCATGTATCTCTCTTGTGTTCTTTTTTATATTTTTCTTTTCTTTTTGAGTTGGAGTCTTTACTCTGTCGCCCAGGCTGGAGTGCAGTGGCTTGATCATGGCTCACTGCAGTCTCAACCTCTGGACTCAGGTGAACCTTCTCCCTCAGACTCTTGAGTAGCTGGGACTACAGGTGTGCATCACCACACTGGCTAATTTTTTATTTTTTGTAGAGACAAGGTCTTACTATATTGTCCAGGCTGCTCTCGAATTCCTGGGCTCAAGCGATCCTCCCGCCTTGGCTTCGCAAAGTGTTGGGATTATAGGCATGAGCCACTGTTTCCAGCCATCTTGTGCTGTTTTAAGTGACAGACACTGAATTGATTTCACCCTCTTGAAAACATGATTACCTGCTAATTTCATCGTAATTCTTACCTTAAGGGCTAGTTAATAGCGGTGATCGCAATAGCAAAATACTTGGTCCATGTCTATAGGTTGGCTTGCTTTTAAAGTCACCAGGTAAGAATTATTTTACAAGGCTCTCTGACCTCGAGCCAGTACCTAGCCTCCCTGCGCCTCTGTCCTCGTTTGTAAAATGAGTGGGTGGCAGTAGTATCTGCTTAATAGGAGTGGTATTGATAAATAAAGGAGTCAACTTACATACCGAGCTTGGAACACCACCTGGCGTGTAGTAAGCGCACAACATATGCAGTGCAGAGATCAGTCCCAGCAACTGGCTAGAAAGTGGAACTCAGACCGATTTCATTGCCATGGATGTGGAGTAAGGAAGCCCTTTAATATTGTAAGCTACTGACTACCCATTGAGTGTAGCAGTTGGCAGACAACCAAGGTTCCTGATCTGACTCCACCAGATGGTTAATTGAATGACACTGAGAAAGTCCCATTTTTTAAGGCTTCTCAGGGTTGGGAGAATTACATGAGGCTGTGTAAGTACAGCATTTAGCCTGGGCAGTGCACTCCACCTTGGGTCGTTTTTGTTGTTCTCATCCTCATTTTACAAATGAAGAACCAGCACCTCAGAAGTTAGGCTTATCCATTACCAAGCCGTGGAAAAGACAGCAGTGCAGGCCTAGAATCAGGTACCCTGACTTCCACCCAGAGCTCTGCCCATCTCTTCGTGCACATCCTGCCACTTGAGTACCCTTTGCATTTTGTGACGTCCATATTTCTTTCTTTTATTTTTAAAATAAAGATGTGGGGTACAAGTTAGGGTTAGGTATACAAGTCGTCATTGTATAGGGAAAGTTTGGCCCTCACTTTGGTCCCCACATCACCTGGTTTGAGATCAGGTTCCCTTATTGATGAAGTGTACCCCCCCTCCCTACCCTGGCACTTTCCCACTACTGCCAATCCCTTCCTTACAGTATTATTATAATTGTTCAGGTTTGCTTATGGGTGAGTATGTGTGGTACTCAGCTCTTTGTTTCTGTGATAGATCACTGAGTATGATCGACTCTAAATCCATCCACGTTGCCGCGAAGTCCATATGTTTGTCCTTCTCTGTGGCTGCATAATATTTCATTGTGTATGTGTTCCACACTTTTTTCCTCCAGTCTGCTTTTGATGGGCAGCACGGTTGGTTCCGTGTTTTTGCTATTGTGAATAATGCTGCAATAAACATGCGTGTGCAGGTATCTTTTTCATAGAGTGATTTGAGTTCTTCCAGGTATATTCCCAGAAGGGGGATTGCTGGGTCATGTGGAAGGTGGATTTTTAGATCTTTTAGGAATCACCACACTGTTTTCCACAGAGGTTGTACTAGTTTATGCTCCCACAAACAATGTAGAAATATTCCCTTTTCCCCATATCCTCTCCAGTGTCTGTTGGTTTTTGCGTTATTGATGATGGCCATCCTGACTGGAGTTAGGTGGTATCTCAGTGTGGTTTTGATTGACATTTCTTTGATGACTAGTGAGGCTGAGCATTTTTTCATGTGTCTGTTGCTGCTCATATGTCTTCTTTTGAGAAGTGCCTGTTCATATCTTTTACCTACTTTGTAATAGGGCTGTTCTTTTCTTTTTGGCATGTTTGAGTTCCTTGTAGATCCTAGATGTTAGTAGGCCTTTGTCAGATACACAGTTGGCAAATATTTTTTCCCAGTCTGTGGGTTGTCTCCCTGCTCTCTTGATGGTTTCTTTGACTTTGCAGAAATGTGTCAGTTTGATGAGGTCCCACTTGTTTATCTTATCCCCAACAGGCACTTGGGGTTTTGATCAGGAATGGTTGCCAGTTTCAATTTCCATAAGGATGTCTCCTGCATTTTCTAAGGTTCTTATGGTTTGAGGTTTAGGACTTCAATCCATTTTAGAGTTGATTTTTGTGTATGGTAGGGGTCTTGTTTTAATCTTCTGCATGTGGTCAGCCAGTTTTCCCAGCACCATTTTCTGAGTAAGTCCTTCTGTGTCCATGTTTTCATCACCTCCCACTTCAGGAGCCACCTGGCTTTCCTCTCTACTCCAGGGTAGGTGTGAGAACGGGAGAGGCATCAACACTCACTTTCCTTAGGGTTCAGAAAAAGAAAGGGAGTTAGCGTGAAACTGACGACTGATCATCGTGGGTTTTCTTGGTCGATGTCTTTACTTACTCATGAGTCAATCTCTGCATTGAGGGCTGTGAATATTTTTCCTTACTTAGATTGAGAGTTTGAAATTTCTTTCTGGTCCTGGCAATCTATATTCCCCCCCCAAAAAAGGGGGGGAAAGGAAATGTTTAGTCAGTAAGTTTCAGCCTGGCCAGCAGTCTTGGCTCTTTCTGAACCATCCAGATTGACATGTGGTGATCTAGGGAGACATACTGCCTTCATTAATTCAACAAATATATTCAAAAGTGCATTTTTAGCTGTGAATATAGTGCTATTCCTGCGTGTCTCCCCATGATGGAAGTGGATGAGGTTAGGAACAGAACCTCTCACTTCTTCCTATCCAATAAAATCCCAAGGGAGGTGTATGCAGTTATTCAGTAATTGTAAAGCCAGATGTTTAATGATGAGTGAAATGACGGTTGTGATATTCTAGGAACAGCAGCAAACTGTACAGCAAAACCAAAAAATTGTCTTTGGATGTATTTTCTTTGTTTTGCAATAAAAACACACAATGAATAGAATGGAGTCAGATGACAAAGATCTGAGGCTAGGTTAATAAATTTCCCACGTGAGAAACAGAGTATCGGGAACAGCAGGAGGAGCTAGTTGTGTTTTTTATCTTTGTGTGGGGGGTGGTGTTTTTAATCTTCTTTGGGAGGAGGAACAGGATTCATTGAAGATAAGAAGTTGGTCTTAAACATGTTTGTTATGAGGGGACCCTAGAGCATGTGAGTAGACATGACTCGTGGACATTTGTATTCTTACCTGAAACCAGGATCAGTGGTGAGCCTCGCTCCTCCTTTAAAGGGACCATGAGGGAAAGGGGCTTCCCTTTCTGAGACCTCTGGCAGTTGTGGCACAGACAGAAGACCCAAGTCTACCCAGTCAAATGCAGCTGTCTGGGCTTTCCACCCTGAGGAATGAAGTGAACGCAGGTCAGACTGTGTGTCTACAGCCTCCGTGGAACTGAGGAATAGCTGAGGGCCCGGAAGGGGCGAGGCCTGGGAGCAGGGCACGTGGGCCGCATCCCAGCAGCCTCATCCTGTGCAGACAGGGTCTGAGAGCCTGCTGGTCGGACCCTGCTTCCTGCCCGAGCTTGGTTTTCCGACCTTCCTATTGAGCTATCGGACGCCCTGTCAGTAAGTGTTTTTCTGCTCAAGTTAGGCAGAGGTGGTTTTGGTCTCTGGTATCCATGAACTCTGATTAGTACAAGCATCCCATGAAGGACCCATGAAGCATTTGATGGGCTGGTGTTCAAAAGTGTTGGATTTTCCTTCACTAAATGAAATAATCCAGTAAGGTCATTTGTAGCATGATGAATGAATTAGTGTGCTTGGTTCACTGAGCTACTCCATTGCTCTGTGACCTTGGGCAAGCAGCGTCTCTGCTTGGATGTCTGTCTGATAAACGTTCCACAATTGCTGATGCTGCCTCCGAATGTCCCTTGTCATTCTTATCTCAGAAAAGAAAGAGAGACCTCGTTGTTGCCACCCAGTTCTTCAAGTCAAACACCCACTGGTCATTCTAAACCCTTCCTTCCTGTCACTGCCCATCTCCCATCCATCCACAGGTCCTCTGGGGGTCACAGAAGATAACCATCCCTGTCCTGATCTCCTTTCTACATTCAGCCCCACGAATCCAAGCCACCTTGATAACCTTTACTCTTAAATAACTTTTCTTTCTCCAGTTCTGTCTGGTTGAACTCTTCTCTGCCCTCAGAATCATCTCCACAAAGCATCTAGAGTGATCCTTGAAATTGTCAAACGAGCCCTATCAGTGACTTCAGATTCAATCTAAGCTAAAAATATGAACTCCTCACTGTGGCCAGCCGGGCCCTTTCTGCCACTGGCCCTACCTGCTGCTTCCGGTTTTCTCGTCCCTCGCTCATGTCCCTCTGCCACCCTGGCCTCCCATTCCTCGCACTTGCCAAGCTCCGTTTGCGCTGCCCCTCCTGTTTCCTGGAATGCTTTTTCCTTAGTGTTGACCTAGCATGTTCTTCCAGGTGCTCCTTCTCCAGGGAAACCCTTCCTCAGCGCCCCGTTATACACACCCTCTTATGTCATACTGTCTTGCTTTCTGTGGGGCACCTTTCACCTTGTGAAGTTATCTGGTTTATATATGTGTGTATTTATGTATTGCCCATCTTCCCTGGAATATTAGTTCCATGAAACCAGGGATCTCGTCCGCTTGTTTTCCACTGAGTTTCCAGTGCCTAGAAAGATAATTAGCACTTAATTCATAAATACTTGTTGAACAAATGAATGAAATAAGGACCAAAGGACTTAACTCTTTTAAGCTTTAATTTGTGGCACGAAATGCCTTCTTCTAGGGACACTTAGCACAGTGCTCGATGTATATTAAGTGCTCCATAGATATTACTGGTTTTGTTATGGTCGGGTTAATGTTATGTAAATTTATGTCAACACATGACTTTTGTATAGATAACAGTGTAGAGTAGCATGCAGTTAAAGAAAATGAAGTGGAATCTTGCATACCAGATTCGTGTGATTAATTTTCTAGGTCATTGTCTGAACCACTCAGGAGCATTTTTAAACTCTTCCCTCCTTCCCCAGGAGGGTATATGAGAGGTGAAGGTAGATATGCACTGTTTAAAGATTTTCCCTGGGTGATCCTCACTACACTCTCTTATCACCTGAACTAAAGAAAAGAATACATAAGACACTAATATAGTTTACTTAAGGTCCAAATCTTTTCCACATTTCAGAAGGCTTTCTAAGAACAGAGCAGCAAGGTGGGCAGTTCATTGGAGAGGTCGATGTGAATTGGGGTCTGAGATAGAGAGGTTGCCCATGGCTCTGCAAACTGCAATGCAGAGGCCCAGGCCACAAGTGTACAAAGTCATGCTGAATGAGCAATGAGTGACCTTGATTACCTTTGCTGGGATGGTAGGAACGATTGCCAAATGAGACCTGGAGACCAGCCAGCAGGCAGAGATGGAAGGGAAATGAGTGAGATGGGTCATTATCCAAGTCAGCCTCTGGTCCATTTTCATCTAGGGACAGGATTAGCTACAGATTGATGATCTGTGTGTTTGCTAGGACATGAGGTACAGGTCCCAACCTGGAGACAGGAACATTTCGTGGGGAACCACCTACCCTTGGAGAGCAGTAGCTATTAACAAGAAAATTAAATAGCCTGTGATTACACTGGACCTCGAGGACCCCTTAGGAAGCAGATCCACTCCATTAGTCAACCTTTCCCACCCCCATTGCCAACGCTCCTGTGATGTCTTAAGCTTTTCTTTCTTGGGGGTGATTATTCTCAGAGATACGCACAGAAGGTGTCCTACAGTGACCATTGCTTCATTTCAAATGTGGCAGCAGATTGCTTCTTAAAATTTAGCACAAAGACGTATTTTTTTTAATCAGAATATGCATGTTATATTTTAAAGATAAAATGTTATCTACTGCATGTTTAATCATACATAAGGGGGGAACTCCCCCAAGAAAACAATTATTTTTTAAAGGGTGGGCCCCTTGTAGCACAGGTTTCCCCTACTAGGTCAGTGTTCTAAGGAACCCCTCGGCATCAGTGTAGCAGCTGACATTGTTGTGAGAGGCCTGCAGTCAACTTCAGTTAATTTTTTTCTTGGAGAGTCTTTCAGTGCATTTGCCCATTTCATGGTGGGCGATCTGTGCTGAACTGACCCACACCACGTGAGTGTTCTGCAGTTTCCGACCCCAAATGGCAGGATCCCTGTGCCCTCCTCCCTTCCTCTTCACCCCGTCTTGCACCGAGACCTTTTTTGGTTTCCCCAGTGAAAAAAGTCCTCAAAGGGAAAAGCTTTGCCAGTGTGGAAGAGGCGAAAGCAAAACATGGCAGAAAAACTAAAAGATGTCAAAATTGATGAGCTCAAAAACTGTTTTGAGCAGTGTAAAAAGCATCTTGAAAGGTGTATTGCATCAAACGGAGAGTATTTTGAAGGTGACTGAGGTTTAAATGTGTAAGAATAGATACACATTTTTTTACAAATAAATTCCAAGTTTTTTTTAAGTCTCCCTATACACACACACACACACACACACACACACACACACATTAATTTATATAACAAATTTAGTTAACTTTTAGAATTATATATTCTGTACCATGCCATTTTCATTGGAAGAAGTTTAAGTATGGTCTAATGGAATTTTTTTTCTTTTAATTTTAATCTGCTAGTGCTGCCAACTGTCCCTACTCAGAAATCAATTTGAATAAAGACCGTATTTTCCCAGACCGCTTAAGTGGTGAGATGCCTCCGGCAAGTCCATCATTTCCAAGAAATAAAAGAACAGACACAAACGAAAGCTCCTCATCTCCAGAAATCAGGTAACTAAAGCAATGATATTAGCAGTGTTTGGAAGCACTCTGACTGAAAGAGGTTTTCTAAGATGTTTTCTGTTCTCTGGCAATGCTTTCCTGTAGATTGTTGAAAATGCACCTGATTTCATATGAAGTGATAGTAGAGATCAGTACTTGGACTTTTTTTTTCTTAATTAGGCAGAGAGTTTATAAAAGCATGTCCAAATCAGGCAGGATTTTCTCTGACTTACTCATCTTGTATTTGAACTTGCTTGGTATTAGAGGTTTGGAAATTTCAGTCTGCATGCTGGCTTCTATTTCTGTAGGGATTGATCAGTACTTAGACGGAACCAACCTTTATTAGGTGCAGACTCCTTTCTGTGGACATTATCTCTTTTTGGTGCTCATTATATGCCAAGTACTTGGATACACATTATTTTATCTAATTGTTAGTATGTTAATTTCAAGTTTTTATTTTACTTGTAGAGTTGAGTTGGAATGTTTAACCACAGTGGATTATTAAATAGAGAGTTCCATTTGTTTGACTGATCTTTAAGTAAGTGGTCTGTAGCCTTATATTAACTAGGGATACTATGAAAAAGAAAGAGCAGATTGAGAGAAAGATGCTTCATGCTTAGGTTTTGGGGGTTTCTTTTATGAAGCATTCTGACGCCTAAGGCAACATAGTTCTTTGTTTATTTTTATATTTTATGACTTCCATTCTTATGAACCATTCGAATTCATAAATCTGAGTGTAGGCTGGGCTGGGTGGCTCAGCCTATCATCCCAGCACTCTGGGAGGCCAAGGAGAATGGATTGCCTGAGCCTGTGGGTTCGAGAGTAGCCCAGGCAACTTGGCAAGACCTCATCTCTACGATAAAAATAAAAAGTTAGCCGGGCGTGGTAGCGTGTGCCTGTGGTTCTGGCTACTTGGAAGACTGAGGCAGAAGGATCGCTGGAGCCCAGCAGGGCAACTCTGGGGTGGCCTGGAGCATGTCACTGTGCTCCAGCCTGGCCGACAGTGTGAGACCCCAACTCAAAAAATAAATAAACAAACAAACATAGGTATGAATCTAAATTCATAGCAATGTTATTAGAGTAGTGGCATTTAAAGCATCATTATTCTTATAGAAAAGCAATTTTACCTCTTATGGATGGGGTGGGGGGAACTACAGCCTCTTCAATTATTAATTTTTTTTAACCCTTAATAGCCATGACTAATATAACATAAAGCCATTTGCCAAATCTCAGCATCCCAAAATGAGGGTCACTTAAAGATTTTTTTTAACTTTAAGACAAATAAAAGTTATCAGTTTCTGTAGAAGTAATTACAGACAGAGAGTTCATTGACTAAAAAGGTATTAAGGATGCCTAGAGTTTAGATTTCAAAAACTAAGTTACTGTTTAAAATATCACTGGGTGTGATGGCTCTCACCTGTAATCCCTGCACTTTGGGAGGCCGAGGTGAGAAGATTACTTGAACCTAGATGCTCAAGACCAGCCTGGCAACATAGCAAGACCAAGGCAGAAGGATTGCCTGAGCCTAGGAGGTCAAGACTGCGGTGAGCTATGATTGTGCTGTTGAACTCCAGCCAGGGTGAGAGGGTGAGAAATAAAATAAAATAAAACACAGGAGGGTTGGTAGTTGTCTCTCGTATGTTTTCTGTACCTGTCTGGCTCCTGGGCCAGATATCCGGGGCCAGAGTCTCCTCACAGCACAAACAGGTGGTTGATTTGGATGATTTCTTGGGTTCTTTTTCACTCTAAATTCACGTAAGAATCATTTTTCATGGTGGATCTAACATTTCAGTGTTCTGTTTCTGTTCAGGTGTGGTCGTGGTTCTTCCTTATGGTAGTCATTTGTGATTAAGGAGACAATCTCAGAAATTTTGTTTTCTATAGTAACCTATCACATGTTTCATATCTAAGTATTTTTAAAATTATATCTATTTTTAGCCTGTACCATCAGTTTTGCGTCAGTGAATTCTGACCTGCCATCGCGCTCTCTTTTTTTCACTTTTTTTTGCAGGTTTTCTGTTCAAATAATGGGTTAGAAAGTAACCATCCTCTCCCTAGAGTTTCAACCAAAGCCTTTACTCTCTGAGACCCTGAGTTGCCTATCAGTTGGGATCGTCAACTCCAGTGTCTAAAATGAAATGGAATGTATGTCCCTGCTGTATGTTACTATATATGTGTAAAGCAGCACTTGGGTTTGTTAGTTAAGCTTTCCTGGTTACTCCTTCCCCTTTTCCCGGCCCTGAGAGTCTAGCAGGAAATGGAACCATCTGAAACAACCCATGAGCTAGTGGTCTGTTGATATGGCTCCACTCAGAAGGTGTTAGAGGTCAGAGGTTTAGAAACTGTTGAGGTGCTGGACAAGGCTGGACTTTTTTTTTTCTTTTTTTTTTTTTTGAGTTGGGTCTCACTCTGTCACCCAGGCTGGAATGTTGTGGTGTGATCACAGCTCACCACAACCTCGACCTCCTGCACTCAGGAGATTCTTCCCTGTCAGCCCGTCAGCGTCCCACATAGCTGGGACAATAGCCACCACCATGGCTTATTTTTTTTTTTTATGAGATGAAGTCTCACTATGTTGCCTGGGCTGGTCTTGAAATCCTGGGCGCAGGCAGTCCTTCTGCCTCAGCCTCCCAAAGTGGTGGGATAACAGGTGTGAGCCCCTGCTCTCAGCCAAGGCTGGTCTTAGAATTCTTCTCCTAATTATCTCCTCCCCCTCCTAAAAGCTCCCCATCTTCAATCATAACTCACATTTTCCAAAGAAGTCAAAGAGCTCTTGTCCGTTCTTTTTTGATCTCTTCATATAACCTTTAACTTCTGAACACAACTCAAGGGTGGAAACAGTGTCTTTAAGAGGTAAAGAAATACTTGTTTCTTAGGGAATTTCCTACTTTTCGGGAAAACCCTGTGCACGCTACGTAACTAGTGATATGTTTTGAATGTTGTGTATGTGTATGTTTTAATAATTATTTTGAAATTGATGAGAGGTATCCATGTCTGACTCTGGGGAGAATATTGACAGAGCAGCATGTCCTGCTTCTGGCCTAAAGTCAGCCAGGAGTGAGAAGCAGTGATAGGACTCATCATAGTCTAGAAAGAACCGGATACTTCTCCATTGAAATCCTTGTCCTTGACAGTTCAGAGTTGATGACTCTATGTATGTACACATTTGCTTATTTTTTTATTTTTTTATTTTTTTGAGATGGGTTCTCTCTCTGTCACCCAGGCTGGAATGCAGTGGTACAATCGTAGGTCACTGTAACCTCGAGTTTCTAGCCTCAGGTGATCCCCTAGTCTCAGCTTCCCTAGTAGCTAGGACTCCAGGGGTGTGCCACTGCCACCATGCCCAGTTATTTGTTTTGTTTTGTTTTTTTGTAGAGACAGGGACTCACTATGTTGCCTAGGCTGGTCTAGAATTCCTGGTCTCAAGTGATCCTCCGACCTCAGCCTCCGAAAATGCTGGGATTACAGATGTGAACCACTGCGCCTGCCCATTCATTGGCTTTAATTGCATCTTCTTAACTCACTCTCTACCAGCTTTGACCAAAGTTATGGTTTCAATGTGTAGGAAAAGTAAAAAAGCGACAACTTAGACTTTCCAACTTTTTATGTGGCGTTCTGTATTTCTTTCCACATAAACAAGAAGCAATAAATAAATTCCACTTTGACAAATCAACATTACTCCAAGAGGCTGAAGAATAAAAAAAGGTTATGAAGATGCTGAGCTCTCTGCTTAATTAAAAATAATTTAATCTCTTAAAACCTAGACGTAGTAAGTAATCTTATATTCACTAAAGCTTCTGTAATTTTTGGCAGAAAGGTAAGCTAATTGAAAATAAATTGCTACTGATCTATTGACAAAAAAAAATGTATTAAGCATTTTCTAGGTACAGTTCTAAGTGTTAGATGGAGATGATTCTTGTTTCTTCTAGCTATTTTTTTCAAATGTTATTTTCCTGAATCAATACCATCTATGATGCCAGCCTTTTCAGTTTAGAACTTTCCTAGTTATAGTTTAAGCCACATAAGCCAATGAGAGATACTTAATCTTTGGGGTGTAGAAGGTTGATGCGACTGAACTTTATTAGGTGTTTTTTTTTTTTCCCTCTATCTGACTTCAACACTGCTTGACGTCACTGTTTTCCAAGTGTGGCCTTCTAATCTCCTCCTGTAGCTCTTAGAATGAGTTATTTCCCTGAAGCCCACCCAAGGAGCAAGCACAGAAGGAGTTCAGGCCCAGCCCAAGAGCACACAGCAGTGTTTTCCTTTTCTCCCTAGAGGAGAGCAGCGTTATGCTTGGGGCTGGGGCACCGCTTGGACTTCCCTCCTGGCTTCCCTACTTGCTCGGTTGGTGATCTTGGATGGATGGCACAATAGCTCTTGGCTTTGAGTCTCATAATTTGTGAGGATTGTATGAGATGAAAAATGCAAAGGTAAAGCTCTTACACTAGTGACTAATAAGTAATAAACCGTTGATAAATATTACCCTTTATTGACGTTGGTGAAAGAGAAATAGGTGACTTTGTCTTTTTATAGTAGTTCTTTTTTTTTTTTTCATTAGGCACAAAAGAAGGACTGGCCCATTTTGATATTCCTAGGTTAAAATGCCAATACCTTGCTTAAACAAGATGAACCTCATGGTGTTAAATGCATGTTTTCGCTTCTTTTCCCATAATCATTG
>NW_007245708.1:93778-94505 GCF_000164805.1 Carlito syrichta
TGGGAAAGTCTGTGCGGACTCCATGTCTCAGAGTAAGCCCACCACAGGGGAGGGGGGCTGGAAGGTGGAAACTCCAGTTCCCTTCCTCCCAGGGTGAGCTGTACGTGTGATTTCTCCATCACACCACCCTGCGATGCAGCCGAGGTCCAGAGAGACCCCGTGGGAAGCATGCTGGCAAGACAGGTGGACTCCAGGCCTGTGTGTGCTGCTACAGCGGCCCCAGCCCATCATCTCCTCGCCTGTTCCAGGTGCCAGACAGTCCCGAAAGTGAACAATGTGCTGGTGTTCTTTTTGATCCAGAAGCTGATGTAATAGGGCGCGGACACATTAACCATGTGAGGAATGTTGATCCTTCCCTGCCATAACATCGTTTGAAAGGCCACCTGCTCTCAGTAGGGCCAAGGGCCCTCGTGTTTCTGAGCAGTCACCCCCAAACTTGACTTCACATCAGATCCCCTGGAGCCGCCTTAGAATTCAAACTTGAGAGCCTGCCTCGGCTCACCAGAATCTTACTGATTGAGTGTGTATTCCCCTGCTCACAACTTTCAATAGCTTCCCCTTATTCTTAGAATTGAGACCCTAATTCATTTTTTCCCCCTCTCTTTTAATTTTTATTTAAAATTGTGGGGTACAGTTCAGGGCTAGGTATACAAATATTCACCGTGCAGGTTTCCTTATCGATGAGGTATGCCCTCCTCCCTTCCCCAGGCAGATATTGACTACTGTC
>NW_007245709.1:0-9544 GCF_000164805.1 Carlito syrichta
CTTCTTGGGTCCTTTCAAGACTTGTCAAAGAAAACAGAATGCTAACCTGACTTTAAAGGGGCAAAAAAACTCCCCACCCCCCTGCTATATTATTCTTTGTTCTCTATGTGCATCAAAGTGACAATCCCACACTGTCTCAATTGAGGGAGTCTAGCACAAAAATGAAAAACAGCCTGGCACTGTTATAGGCTTGCAGCCAAAATGTTTTGTGTAGCTTGGTTCTGGCAGTGGTTTTTTTTAAGGCAGAGGGTCTACCCTTACAGCATCATTGAAGGAAGGCAGACAGCCTTAGTTGTTCCTACTTATACCATTTCTTTCCCCTCCGATCTTCCTCTTTCTTCATGCAGACCACCATTGTGGAAAAAAATATATATATATTTTGAAATAGATACAGCATTCTCCTTACAACTTCTACATTTAGTGAATGGCTTTGTTCCTTGTAGAAGTGAGTGCTAAATTTGCCTTTTCCACTATCTTAGAGATCTCCTTACAGTTGCATTTTTGCTACACTTTGCAAAAAGCCTTCTGAGTATTGCTAACTTTGGTCATGTTGACATAGTATTTTTGATTGGTTGGAATTCTGTCTGCTTCATAGCTTATTTGAACACTTTTGAGTAATATTTGCTTGCATTATATGGATTTTTATGCTGTGATATCTCTTGTTGAGACCCAAAAGTCTGCCATTGTTTTCTCTTTTTGCCTTAAACTCAGGGCCAGTTCATGTCTTTTACAAATTGAATACTCATTTTTAGAATGTCTAAGAGTTGGTAGATAAGCAAGGGAACATCCATTAAAATAAAGATGTGCACTTATTATTTTTTCCTTTGAATCAAAATGTGAGGTAAAACACAGAAGTGTTTTTAAGTTTCACAGTTCTCACTAAATTATTGTTAGTGACCTACTGAAGGAGTGTGAAAATGTGGCAGAATTAGTTTTAAATGGAGATGATTTGAGTAGGAGACTAGATTTTCACTATGAGCAAGCGTTCTGTGAGATTTCATAGAATGTTCTTCAAAATATAAATGTGTTTTCTGTTGTATTAAGCAAAAACAAATGATTTACTTTAAAGTGATATATTTACAAATTAGCGTTTTGCAATCAAGATAAGAATAGTTCAATAGGTGGAATTTTTTTAGGGGAGATATTATTTTGACTGATTTTTTATTTAAAAATTGTCTGATTTTTGGCAATAAGAAAATTACTTTGGGAGAAATAAACTCATGTATTTTTGTAACAGTGTAACAAATGTGACTAAAAAGAAGGCGGACAGTGGTTTGTGTTAGAATTATTAATGTGAAACATCTTTATATGCCATATATAATGGGAAATATGTTGATTATAGATACTTAAGTTAAAATAGTGCAACCTAACAGTTTTGTTCCAGAGTATTTATTTTTAATTTAGAAAACGCTTTAAAATTATTAAAAAGATTTGTAAAACACGGGTATATCAGAAGTATGCATTAAGTAAACTCACCTGTTACTGACTTTCATGCAAGACAGGTTTGACAACATATTGCTTCAGTGTTTTAGCAGAGCAAACATATATTCAAGTTGATTTGTATTTATAATGCACATGTAAAAAATGCCATGATTTCCCATTTCCCCTAATGCTGTCTTTTAAAAACTTGTACTTAAGTGGCTTTTTTTCTTCAAAAGTGCTAAATTAATCTGGGTGGGATACCTGTGAAATTGCATTAATTAAATCTTTAGGTCAACATTTTAAGCTGAATTTGGACAATTTTGAGAAAGAATGCCAGTGAAACTTCTTATCTCTTAATCTAATTAAGTTCATAACTGTTTGTGTTGAATTCCCTATGCCAAGATCTGATAATACTAGAATCGGAGAGTAAAGATAGCACACACAAAAACCTCCTTCATTCTGTATGTTCACATATATTGAATAATATTTATTGCTTATTAAGTACTATTCCTTGACTTTAAATACATCTTCTGCAGTGGTATAATTTTTATTTGCAATTGAGCCCTTTATTTTTTCTGTGATGGGAATATATCTTTCATTATCTTAGGAAATACAACATTAATTGTCTTATTTCTTTTCTTTGTTTATTCTAACTAAATGCAGAGGCATAGGAGAAATATATTTAAGGATCATAATGTTTGAGTAATTTTTGATAAATGCTGTTGTTTTTCATTTTTGTAGGCAATAAATTCTATAGTTTTAATCAGAACACATAGCAAAGCTAGTATATCTTTATAGTTTGATATTATATAGTTTTCAGCAATTATTATACTGTAACTTAATAATTATATTTGTAGAAACATGTGAAAACAACTGTATTAAGTGATATCAGCCAAACTGAATAAACACTAAGTTTATCACTTTAACTAGGATTTTATTATATTAAGTTAATAATTATAGCTAGTATTTTATTTCATTTGACTATCAGTATAGCTTTCAAATATAACTCTTGGGTAGATGATTTGAATGTCATGTTTGACATCGAATATTGGTAACGTAATAACAAATAGTGTTTCTAAGTTTGTGTGGTCAAAAATATGAGTAATCCTCCTTTAAGCATATGTTACATACTTTAATGTCAAATTCAATAGAGTATTGCATGAAAGAGTATATGTTAATTCAGTTGTTTGATTTTTCCTCCTAATTTTTGATACATTTTAATTTTCCCCACCCCCTGACATACTATCATTCTGCAGAATACTTTTACAAGTATTTCGTATGTTTTTCTGTGGCATCTCACACTGCTCACTTTTTATCTATAGTACCATATGAGTTCCTCCTTTTCAGGTTTACGCTGCATATTTTAAGCTGCTGATAGTGTAAGTAGATTGCAAGGTAAAGTGACATTTAGCTTTTTAAGCTAGTCTCATTTTTAGCATGAGAACAGGTTTTTTTTTTTTTCTGTCCTACATCTTCTCATATTTCCCCTTAAAATAGTCTTACTAACATTGAACAAAGAAATTCAGGGATTTGGCTAAAGCAGCAATTGAATGCATCAAAAAGTGGCTACTACAATACAATTTTATTAATGAATGATCTGCATTGGTTCCAGCTGTGTCCATGTGATTAGGCCTTCACCAGGCAACAATGGGTATTTCCCTATTGCTTTTATTTGATTTCCAAGAATGTGTCATCTGTTACATCAGTCTCTGCCAATATGCCCCCGTAAAAGTGTTTTTTTTCCCCTTCTGAATTTCTGAAGCATAAGTTGAATACCCACACGTAGCCCTGCTGAAATATTGTTTCTATTGAATAGTGGCCTAGATTTGTATGCCTGGTGTTACATACCAAAAATCTCAGAATATAAATTAAAGTAAATGTTGATTAAGTTTATCAGTAAGTTTTCAGAATGTGGTTGCCTGTAATGCTAAAGATAGATTATTTTAGCTTTTACGTTTCCATCTTAATATTTTATTACAGTGGTATAATGTGTTATAGAGGTGGACAAGCTTGCAGATTGAAGTGGGGATCGTCCAGATTGTTCCCTTCCCTGGACCATATGGTATAGTTCTAAAAGCCTTTTGTACGCTGTCTGTTCAGTTTATTGTAAACTCATTTAGAACACCTAAAAAGATAACCAAATAAAAGTGAGCCTGAGAAAAAGGACCACATATCATGTAAGGACCTCAGATATATGTATTTTAAAGGATAAATGCAAATGAAATTGAAGTTGAGATGATATTCTAAACAAGAGAGACTTGTCATTCTCTGGATATTCTTTTGAGATCATGTGGATTGTTGTATATCATCTTTGAATACTGGTTTTAAAATGAAAGCATTTATCTGACTTATTTAAATCCCATTCTTGTAATCTTAGGAAGAAGAGGATGCAGCTTTTATCTATTTTACAGAGGAATACTCTACCTATGAATAATGCTGAGGAATATATAAACTACAGGTTTTATGCATATCTAGTTTTTTCCCCCTAATCTCAGTGAGATAACTTTGAGTATTTTTAACCTTTTAGCTTTTTATCTGTATTCAGAGAGAGTTGAAAATTTTTTAAGTCTTATTTCTTTTCCTTCTCTCCGCCCCGACCTATTATGTTTCTATAATTCTATTTTAGGAAAATAGGATAAGAGATTGCTTATCCCATATGCTAAGATTCTTTAGAAACTGGAATGAGTGATTTCTCCTGACTCTCACTCTCCTTCTCTCCAAAGTAAGCTACTGTTAGAGAAGAGCATTAGACATTACCCACTGCTTTTTGGCACCAGAGATTTGAAGTTGAAATTCTACCAAATGGAGGGCGGGGTGGGGGAAGGAGAGCCTATGAAGAACATGATTCTTTACTCTATCATTACCCTGAACCACTGAAAGGGTAACTGAGAGGAACTCAAATGTTATTGGAATGTGTAATTTTCCTTTGAATGGCCACAGTAAAATATATTTGAACAAAAAAGGCAGAAAAAGTATATGGAATTGATGGTGATTGAAATTAATGAATCTTTTCAACACTGTGCAATAGAAATTATCCCAAGAACACTACATATTTACAATTTGTCTAAGAGAAATATACATAGAGAACGAGTATTACCTAGGGAGACTACTAGAGAATATTACAATAATAGAATAATACTAGTGGTAAATTGGACACAAAATATTTGTTGGGATATACATTCTTCAAGTTTGAAAAATTCCCAAAAAAGAATCACCAATTTCAAGTGTGTGTTGAAATCTGATATATTTTGTGATCTTTTGTTTATTCTGAAACTACTTTCTAAAATATTCACAAAATTGAAAAACATTTTTTATACTTTCAGATAAGTTAGGTCCCTACTTCCTTCTCTCTCTTTTCCTTTTTTCCCTAACATTTAGCTATTTATTTATATGTGTATATTATATACATACCATACTGTAGACCAGGGGTCCTCAAACTACAGCCCGCGGCCACATGCCGCCTGCTGAGGACATTTATCTGGCCTACCAGGTGTTTTTGCCTCCGCTGCCTGTCCTGCCTAGCAGCCGACGTGTCCAGGCCCACAGTGCACATGTGTGGAATGTGCGGCGCACTCTCCACTCTCCTTCTCTCTGTCTCTCGACGACTCCTCTCAGTCTCGGATCCCACGAGTTATGAGCTTGCCTGTGCACAGCCTGCTGCTACCTGAGGACCGAGGTAAGAACAAGTTAGGATTTTTTTTTTTGAAGTTAGGAGGTCTATTTTTTAAAAAATTTTGCAGTTAGTAGGACCTTTTTTTTTTTTTTTTTTTTTTGCGGTTAAGGGGGGCCTTTTTTTTCTGAAGTTAGGAGGTCTATTTTTTTTTTTTTTTGCAGATGGGGGCGCCTTTTTTTTGAAGTTAGGAGGGCCTTTTTTTTTGAAGTTAGGAGAGCCTTTTTTTTTTTTGAAGTTGGTTAGTTGGTTGGGGGTGGTTTCTAGGGGGGTTGCATCACAGTGATAACGCAAATAGTCAGCGCTCAGTGCTAATGCAAATGGTTTTTTAAACTATAGTCTGCCCCTCCAGTGGTCTGAGGGACAGTGAACTGGCCCCCTGTTTTAAAAGTTTGAGGACCCCTGCTGTAGACAAATATTGTCTTACAGATTTGGAGGATTGAAGGTCCCAGTTAAGAAAAATGAGAACAATGTTGTAATGACTGTGCAACAAATGGATTTCCATGGAGGAATTTTACCATATTTATTAAAGTAATCCAGATTACCAAAAATTGTAGAAGTGCAAATTCAAAATTGTTTCTATTTCCTCTATCTAGAAAGTACTGAATCATAGTCTAAATCAAGGAAAGAGGAACTATAGGTAGTGTAATTCATTTTTTTTTTTTTTTTTTTTTGAGTTGGAGTCTCATTCTGTAACCCAGACTGGAGTGCAGTGGCTGCTTCCGGCTACCGCAGCCTCGACCTGCTGGGCTCCGGCGATCCTTCCGCCTCAGCCTTCCAAGTAGCCGGAATCACAGGCATGCGCTACCACGCCCAGCTGATTTTTTGATTTATTGTAGAGATGAGGTCTCGCTGCCCAGCGGGTCTCGAACCCGCGGGCTCAGGCAATCCACTCACCTCAGCCTCCCAAAGGCGCGGGATTACAGACTGAGCCACCGAGCCCGGCGTAATTCATTTTTAATTCCTCTTTTAATGGTAAAAATACCTCTGACTTCAAGTAGTAGAAATCTTACAATGATTTAAATGAGTATGAACTTTATTCTCTCTCTTTTTCTCTCTCTTTCTCTTTCTCTCTCTTTTTTAAGTTGGAGTCTCATTCTGTTACCCAGGCTGAAGTGCAGTGGCACGATCACAGCTACGACAGCCATGACCTGCTGGGCTCAGGTGATCTTTCTGCCTCAGCCTTCCAAGTAGCCAGAACTACAGGTGTGAGCTACCATGCCCGGCTAACCTTTTGATATGTTGTAGAGACAGGGTCTCACCAAGTTGCCCAGGCAGATCTGAACCCCTGGGCTCAGGCAGTCCTCTTGCCTCAGCCTGCCAAAGTGCTGGGATTACAGCTTGAGTCGTCATGCACAGCTGCGAATTTTTTTTGATTTATTGTAGACCCCCTGGTCTCAGTCACTCCTCTCCTTTCTGCTTCCCAAAGTGCTGGGATTACAGATGTGAGCCACCATGCTGGGCTTTATTTTATCATAAGAAATCTGAAAGCAGTTCGTTCACAAGTAACAGTTGCCATCAGGGATCCATGTAACAGCTTCCTTCTCCACCATACTTAGCACCTAACCTTTGTCTCTTACTTAACTGATGATGTTTGCATCTCTAGAACTTGTGCTTACTTTTAAGTAGGAAAAAAAACAATGGGAGAACTCAAAAGCTTTCTTCTCATGGGTATTTTGTCATTTTCTTTAGAATGGAATGACTGCAAATATATGCTCATAGAGGATTTCTGACACAGTTATTGGCCAAAAGTGTGTCACATAACTACTTATCTAGGAAGGACTGGATCATAGTCTAAATCAAGAAAAGAGAAGCTATAGGTAGTGTAATTCATTTTTATATTCTCTTTGAATGGTAAAAACACCTCTGACTTCAAGTAGTAGAAAATCTTACTGACAATGATTTAAATGAGTGAGAGTTCTTTCTCTCTCTCTCTCTCTGTCTCTCTAAGTTAGAGTCTCATTCTGTCACCCAGGCTGGAGTGCAGTAGCACAATCAGCCGTGACAGCCATGACCTGCTGGGCTCAGGTGATCACATAACTTCTAGAATGAAATAAAAAGTATTTTTAGCATTCCAGCCTCTATTTTGGAGAATGGGGGCTGGAATGGGTGCTGCGTGAACCTTCCTAAAGTTATCTGCTGTACTTCCTCAATTCATTTGTGTAATTAGTTGTTTGGACTGTTGAACTCTCTGGGTACTGGGTATACATAGTAACTTGCTGTTGGTTCTCTTGTATACCCAGTGAGTATGTGTTGTTTTTGTAATATTATGTTTCTGTGTCTGAGGACAGGAACTGTAATCAACTCATCTTGATATCTTTACATTTAATGAAGTGCCTACATGTCAACCCTCAATAATTACTTCTTGAATGAATGAATGAATATTAAGAAATATATTTGTTAATATTATTGGTATAAATCACTTATACACTTAAAGAGTACAGTAGTATTTTTCCTTTGTGAGAGGGTGTGTGCTAAATTTTGTAGAGTTATTTATTATTGTTAAGGTGATATTAGTGTAATGATGTAAAAGTTGTTTTGAGTAAAAGGAAAATCCTCAAAATGGCTTCATACCAGTGCTTGTTGGGAGCAAGTTATTCCATGAGTAATTAAGAAATATGATTGCAGTTTAACTCTATGAAGAGACTGTAGTTTAAACAAAGATATTTTATTGCACTCATCTATTAAGAGTTCAGTTTTTGAAGAAATAGGAAATTTGAATTTATTCATAAAGCAAATGGGTCATTTGATTATTTATATTATTGATGTTGATTTATAAGAAGGAGTTATGAGATCCTTCCTTAATAGCCTCATGTGGCTAAGGACATACTAAATCAGATTTTATATTAGGTACATCTGGTTGCTTTGCTCTTGAATGTTTTAGAAGAAAGCAGTCTGTCTCTTTGTTCAAAATCTGCAGAAGAAATGGCTCAGAATGTAACAATATTGTGTTTTCATTCAGTTTTTGTTATTTGACCTCAAAGGACAAAAATGAACAACTGTCCACTATATTCCATAAAACATCGCCTATGTAACACCATTTTAATGAATTCCTCCCTTTTCACTCATGATGGCAGGGTGATTGGTACCTTAATTATTAAAACAGCCTGTGCATGGATAGAACTTATTTCAAAGCAGAGAATGTATTCAAGTGTCTGAAACTCAAATTTTCTATCTTAGCAGTTTATAGTTACTAAGAATAAAGGAAACTCTTTTAGCATTCAAAAGCAGTCCTGGAATTAGAGTTCCTACATAAATCACAAAGTAGGCAAAAAAATTTCCTAGATTTTAACTTAGAATTGAGTATTGGTGGTTTCCTTTGATCCTTAAGCAGAACTTTTGGTCATACTTTTGGAAGTAATAAAGACCAACACTTTGCATTTTAAAATATTGCATGTAAAATTTCAGCCTCTTTCACTGTTTTAACTTTAGTATTCTTAGTGATCAGTGTAGTATTTGGCTCATAGTAAATATTTGTTAAATGGATTGTTTAAGTATCCTTTGGGGATTCTTAATGTTGGTAGCTATATATTTTGCATTTCCCCATCCCTCTTTAATTTTATTCTGTGCTTCCCATCATACTTATATTTTACTGTTTTTATCTTCCTATTCAGTGATGTCTGCAATGATTTGTATCTGCAATGATTTAGGACTTATTTGAATAGCTGAATATCATAGTAATGCCTGAACAATTTACTTTATGATGATGCTATAATTTTCAAATTCAGGAAAACCTCTTTTTTTCCCTTATAAGATGGGCATTTAATTGTAGCCTATTGATGAGAATTCGGAGTATACTAATTGAATACCTATCATGTATATGGCACTTTGCTGGATTATGAGTGGATACAAACATGTTTATAATCTTCATTGCCAAGGAACTGAAATCTGGTTAGGGAAGCACACATATATATTGTACAACTATAATATAAGAAGAATTGTGGTAACTGTTCTAACTGGGATAAAAGAAAAGTTTAGGATACTACCAAGGAAGGCATAATTACTTCGGTAGCTGAATATGAGTGATTGACTAAGGCTCATGGATGAGATGAAATTTAAATAGGGTCTTGAACTATATGTAGGAATTTGACAGGTCATGGAGGCAAAAGGATTCATAAAGAATAAACAGCAGGAACAGTGCTTGCAGATAGGAATGTGTATGGAATGTTTGAGAAAATTATGAGTCTGTTGTGTTTAAGATAATGGTATGCCCGTGAGAGTGACAGGAATTGAGTCTAGAATGGAGCTTAGAACCAAATTGTAAAGGGTCTTGTTTCTTTCTTTTTTATTTTTATTTATTTATTTATTTTCACTTTTTTTTTTTTTTTTCTGAGTTGGAGTGTTACTCTGTCGCCCAGACTGGAGTGCAGTGGCTCCTGGCCACTGCAGCCTCGACCTGCTGGGCTCCGGCGATCCTTCCGCCTCAGCCTTCCAAATAGCTGGAACTACAGG
>NW_007245709.1:9564-51195 GCF_000164805.1 Carlito syrichta
GGCTAATTTTTTGATTTATTGTAGAGATGAGGTCTCACCAAGTTACCCAGGTGGGTCTCGAACCTGCGGGCTCAGGCAATCCATTCACCTCAGCCTCCTAAGGTGCTGGATTACAGTCTGAGCCACCGAGCCCGGCTTCTTTCTTTTTTTTAAAAAATTAATTTAATTTGTTTTTGTTTCTTGTTAAATAATTTTCTCTTTGTTTCATAGAAATATTTTAGTAAATATTTAGAAATATTTTTGAGTAAAGAACTAACATTGAGATTCTGTAAGTTTCAGAGGAAGAATAGAAGACAGATTAAATGTGGCTGCAGGTAGGGAGATCCGTTAGAAGGTTTTTACATAGTTCAGGTTGAAGATGTTGAGGGAGGCTGGAGGCAGAAGGGTTTGGAAGGAGGGCCAGATAACAGAGGACTGGGTGTGGGTCAGATCAAAGCTCTGTGGCCTGTTGATTTGCTTAGAGATATGCAACAGTGTCTTGCTTGCTAGTAGAGGTCACTTTCTAATTTTGAGCCTTTCTTCCACCCACATCATTTTGGTAGACTGGAACATGTTTCCCTCCCTGTACCTTGGAGTTCATGTATTTAAGTTGGAATTCCAGAAGGAAGCAAGAATTTGAATAGTTGTGTGAGCCAAGAGTGTCTACCATATTTTCTCAACTCTGTATTTTCTGGGCTCTTGGTTCCTCTTCTTAAAGTAGAACTTACTATTGTTCCGTCTGAGACCCAGTTCAGATGTTTTACAATATTTATCATTCTATATTATAATTATATCCGGGACTGGGGCCAGAGGCTATATTTGGGTCATTTTAATATTATAAAATGCTGGGTGCGGTGGCTCACACCTATAATCCCAGCACTTTGGGAGGCCAAGGTGAGAGGATTGCCTGAGCCCATGGGTTTGAGAGCAGCCTGGACAACTTGGCGAGACCTCATCTCTACTCTACAATAAGTAAAAAAATTAGCCGGGCATGGTGGCATGTGTCTGTAGTTCCAGCTACTTAGAAGGCTGAAGCAGAAGGTCACCTGAGCCCAGCTGGACATAGCTGCGGGGGCTGTGAGTGTGCCACCGCACTCCAATTGGGGTGACAGAGTGTGACCAACTCAAAAAAAATGTGTAAAACACTTAGTGTAATTTTTAGAATGTTTTCATTCGACAGAATGTAATCATTGCTTGTTGAATAAAGTAAATTTGTTTATGTTTTGTGGTCACATAGACCTTCCTACTCCCCACACAGGCCTCGCATATGCTTCTTAGGGTCTTTCTGTGCCTGATGCTTTAGATCCAGATCTAGAAACCACTCACCCTGCCTTCTCCTAATTTCTGCTTAGTTATCTCATCATCAGCAAGATGCTCTCTGATAGTACTATATAAAATACCCTCCTCACTCCAGCCGTCAGTATCCCCTATTGTCTGTTACCTTGTGTTATTTTTCTTTAAAGGTACCTCCATGTGACATGCATTTACTTGATGATTGTCTTTTTACTCCTGTTAGAAAAAAATTGCTTGTGATGAGAGTACCCTTTGCTTTGTTGCCTAATTTGTCCCCAAGCACCTGGAACAATGATGGGCAGGCACTTAGTAGGCACAATAAGTATTTGCTGTATGATAAAGTTATGGCTGAAAAGGGCAAGGTACATTCATGTGTGAATTTGCTTGTAAGTTTATGGAAGCCATGCTGTTGTTGTTATGACTTTTATGATATCAAATCATTAATATTGCTCTCAGAAAATAAAAGCAAATTCTATTTTATTTAGATTGTGCCTGTGAAATCTAATTATGGATTGGTATTTGTTTTAAAAATATTTGAATGCTAAGCATATCCAGTAAGAAAACACTTTTATTATCCATGCCAGCTTAATTTTTAAGGCAGTGAAATGGAAGACTGTCATTTCAGTAGCAACTTATTTTCATTTGTGAGAATGAAATATTTTGAATATCCTAATTGATTTTTGAAGATGTTTTTACAAGAAAATAATCCTTGTTTCTGTACGTTGTACATTTGCCTTTAGGATGAAAAAAGACCTAGAAATGTACATGGACATTATGTGCTCAGAAAGGTGTGAGCTCTAACTGAATTGATTTTTGGCAAATTTGTCAGGAGGAGGGTCAGTCAGTCCAAATGTAAAATGTAAATCTAGAGAATCTGGATACTTTATAGGAGATCTGACTTTAAAAATTATTTTATATGCATATTTAAACTTTGCAAAGAGATTCTAGACAATTTGCCATGAGCTAAAGTTCATTTTTTATTGTGTTTTATGGCAAATTCACTTGGATATTTTTCCAGAAATCTTTAGTCTATAATTTGGCAGTAAAAAGTTGGTTACCAAATCAATATTATTATATGACTTTTAGTGTCATAAGAATTCCCTTTTGGAAACCCATAAAAGCTCATTTTTTTCTCACTATAAACTTTATCTGTCACTTTTCTAGAAGGTCAGAGTACTAATGTTGGAGGTGATTTGCTTGGGGACAAAGAGTCAACAAAGTGGTAATAAAGTTAAAAAATGCCACATGGTGCTTTCCTAAGATTAGGATTTCTCTTTCATATCAAGTTTGTGCTTATTTTAAAATATAGAAATTTATATATTGATAGGTATATTTTTAGTGCTCTTTAAATCAGTGAAATAAGGCTGCCTCTAATTTTTTTATTTATGTAATTTAATATTTTTATTCGTATTTTTTGTTTTTTGGGGGTTGCTTCCTAATTATTTGTATACTTTTAGCAGTAAGGGTTTTTTTTGCTAGATTTGTAAGTTAGGCTTTTCAGAATAATGGTTTGAAAAATGAAATATGATGAATATGAGTGGAGAGCAATTCCAGGAACAGAATTATTTCTTATCACTTGAAAATGAAACATGTTACTTAGATTTTTAAAAGTACTGTAACTTGGAGTTTCCATTTAAAAATATTGCTCTACTAAGTTCCAGTTGCCATTGATTAATGTTTATTGAGTATTCAGTCACATATTACAAGCATATAAATATAGAAAAAATCTGAGTAGTTATGAGAAGCCTTTTAAAATTATAAGTCTCTGTCTCTGTCAGTTGAGCATCCAGTCAGTCCTTTTCTTAAAAACATGTGTAGCACATATGGATGATTATGCAGTAACATTTTCCAGCTTTCTTAATATAAGACACTTCAGAAATTAAGTGTGAAACTATTTCTTTTCAATTCCATTCACCTTAATTAAATATTTCTCCTTATTTCAAGAGCCACAGCTAATTATTTAAAGCATAAATTAATTTTGACTTTTTACCTGAACTTTAAAACTTTGAGCTTGTACTGTAGTTCCTTGTGTGACCCTATTCAAAACTGTAAGTACCAAAATAGTATTTTCTGACACACTCTGTCAAAATGTGTCAAAGACAGCTCTAGATTTCTTATGTATAAAAAAAGATGTTGCTCTGTTTACAATTATTTAATAAGTACATTTTTAGATTAATCAAGAATTACTTTTATTCCATACATTGCATGAGCAGTGTTTATTTACAAGACCAAATGATAGTGTTTGTGAATTACTATAGCACTATTAGTTTTAACTGTTGATGATTAGTTTTTTTAGTAAGTTTCTTTATAGCAATAGTAATTAGAATAATTTGAAAACGACTTGCAAGCTCCTGAGGGGAGGAAGCTTTCAGCAATTGGGAAGTAGTATATTACTTCAAACAATTTGGCCTCTTTCTCTAAAGTTAAAAAAACATTTTTGGTTTTTTTTTTTTTTTTTTTTTTTGAGTTGGAGTCTCACTCTGTCACCCAGACTGGAGTGCAGTGGCCGCTCCCAGCCACCGCAGCCTCGACCTGCTGGGCTCCGGCGATCCTTCCACCTCAGCCTTCCAAGTAGCCAGAATTATAGGCATGCGCTACCACGCCCGGCTGATTTTTTGATTTATTGTCGAGATGAGGTCTCGCTGCCCAGGCGGGTCTCGAACCCGCGGGCTCAGGCAATCCACTCACCTCAGCCTCCCAAAGGCGCGGGATTACAGGCTGAGCCACCGAGCCCGGCTTTATGGTTTCTTTTAATTGAAGTTGAAATATTATCAATGAGGATAACTCCAGGAAGAAAGTGAAACACAAAGAGGAAAACAAAATCACTCCATATTCTACCACAAATGAGTATTTATGTCTACCTGTGTGAATGTGTTCTCTCTCTCATATTTATATATTCATTTCACCTTTTATTTTTTATTGTTTGTTTCATGCAATCAGGCAACAGTATAAAGATTTTTCCAACCGGGCTCGGTGGCTCAGCCTGTAATCCCACACCTTGTGAGGCTGAGGTGAGTAGTGAGTTGTCTGAGCCCGTGAGTTCGAGACCCGCCTCGGCAACTTGGTGAGACCTCATCTGTACAATAAATCAAAAAATTAGCTGGGTGTGGTAGCGTGTGCCTGTAATTCCAGCTACTTGGAAGGCTGAGGCGGAAGGATCACCCGAGCCCCAGCAGGTCGAGGCTGAAGTGGCTGGGAGCGGCCACTGCTTTCCGGTCTGGGTGACAGAGTGAGACTCCAACTCAAAAAAAAAAAAAAAAAAAGATTTTTCCATGTCAATTAATATTCTTCCTTATGATATTTTATTACTAATCATAAGAGACAGCTTTTTGTAGGATAGTTTGATTGTTTTTAACTTGGCGCAAACACTTCAGTAAAGATTCTTGATAATTTCCAGGATTAACCTTAGAATTTGTACTGTGAATCAAAAGATGTGCGTAGTTTTTAAGCTTTTTGTATTGTGATCAGATGCAATCGAATATTTTAATACTTTAAAGCAAAACTAACCGTATGCATCAGTAAAATAGCAGCCTTCAGTGTACATTTTCAGGACTTGAGAAGTGTACCTTTTTTTTTTTTTTTTTTGAGTTGTAATCTCACTCTGTCACCCAGGCTGGAGCATAGTGGCATGCTCACAGCCTCCCCAGCTTTGAGCTGCTGGGCTAAGGTGCTCCTTCCGCCCCAGCCTTCCAAGTTGAAACTACAGGCATGTGCTACCACACCTGGCTAATTTTTTGATTTATTGTAGAGACGAGATCTCACCAGGTTGCCCAGGCTGTTCTTGAACCCATAGGCTCAGGGAATCCCCTTACCTCGGCCTCCCAAAGTGCTAGGATTACAGACTTGAGTCGCCATGCCCGGCCAGAGAAGTGTACTTTTAATTCACAAACTATCTTTTGCATCTACTTTGCAAATAATTGAAATTTTACCATCATCTGTTGCTGTGCTTCCTTGTAACACACAAGTACTCCTGGGAGAGGTAACACATTGCACTCCAGCAGGAACTTACTCTAAAAAATGTGAAGAAGTTTATGTGATATTTTTAATTTAATTATTGTAAGTAAAGTTTGGACACAAAGTGGATGCACTGAACAACAGGATTGTAAGAATAATAGAATACTTTAATTCTATTAAGATCAGTTGAGGAACTATTGTAGAAAATATAGGATATTGTTTACTTAGTTTTAGTAGCTTAAATTATCAATGCTCTCTAGAATGATTCAGGGTATTTGTTAACTGAGAATGCTTATGAATCCAGTAGAGACACTTATGGTCCCAGATATGGTGTATAAATATACTGGATTGAGATGCAAGAGAGGAATTAATTAACTCTTAAAAAACTTTACTCTGTTTGAATACCCTGTTTTCAAATTGTGAAATTACCTTTTAAAGAGATGATCAGGATGCACAGTGTAGCTTTGGTGAGTTTGCAAAGAATACTCTGTGTTGTAGGGTCTCTGCTTCATTAGACAAAATACTTATATCATTGGAATGTCTCCCTGAAAAGCCAGTTGATAAAGAGATGCTGGTGACAGGCAAGATTACTAAATAGATAAAGTCAGAGTGCTTGCCACAATCAGGAAACTTTGAGCTATTGCTACTCATTTTTTATTCAGTGAAAATGCATGTTACATAATATGGGAAAGCTTGTGCTTCCTCTGCAAAAACTTTGGGGAATAGTAGACTTTCTAGAATTTATACACAGTTGTCTGTGTATTCCTTTTCATTATTCAACAGTTTCAGTTCTAGCTATCTTCAGGATTTAAAAATCCTAGTCTATTATTAACAGACTGACTCTTTTTCTTATAATAGTGGGCAGCTAATAATATGCCTCTTGTGATTTTTAAAAATAGTGATACAGCTCTCATTACAGTATCTATTAGCCCCAGATTTACTCAGCCCTCGTCTAAACTGAGTTTTTGAACTTTTTAGAATTTAGCATTAAATATCTCTAGACTCTGTCCAGTTTTTCTAGTGTTGCCTTTTCAAACTATCAGCAAATGTCTTAGACGTAAGATTATTGAAAAATTTACAATGAGAAAAAAACTGTTACAATAAATAAATAGAAGAAAATAGACTTTTACCTAATACTTCTAATAAATTTCTGTATTCATGTAGAATTTCGGAGATGAAAAAAGTATCACTAAATATTTTAATTGATACTCTTTAACTCATAATTTTATTGGTTTGGGTGTTTAAAGGACAGATCCTAATACTGGCTTCATCTCATATTTCCTAACACCATTTAAAAACATCTGTTACTGCAGAGTGATTTACATTGGTATAAATGAATATTAAAAACATTAAATGTGTCCAACATTGATACATTTAATGATATCTATTTTTAGCCCTTTAGTCTTCATTGGAAATTTCTCTTTCAAGAGTTTACTTGATATTCTTTTGCCGTCTGAGCAGCTAGGATTTTTCATTTTCTTTTAATTATTTTCCCTCACTGATAAATCAGATTGAGTTGTGAAATTTTCATTTTTCATTAGAAGTGAGTAATTCCAGAACTTTATACTTGGTGACATTTATTTCAGCTCATCAAGGGAATGCCACCCATGTTTGCTTAGGTTGCTATACTTCAAATAGGACATTGAGAATGTTTGTATGTTAGAGTAACACTGCTATTGCTGTTTCAAAATTAACTGAAAATGTGATATGTGCCTCCCACTTGGAGAGGAAAACTTCTCAACAACTTTTTATTTAGTTAATATGGATTAAGTTCTCAAAAGATGTTTGAGTGAGACTCACTTGCACCAGTATAGTTAAGAATCTGTTAATCATGTTATTTTAAACTTATTTGTTGTGTATATTTATAATTACCCTGTGCAAGCTAAGTCTGAGTTAAATTTTGACATAGAAACCAATGTTAGGGTAGCAAGATAATGCTTTTGTCCAATTAATAATGCCAGTACAAAGATTAAGCCAGCTGATTCCTTCCAGGTCATGGACTTGACTATCCTTGGGATAAATATTCTTGTAGAGTACAGTCAGGTTGGGGAAGATGGTTTCCCAGGGCATGGAATATAGTTTCTAAATCCCTCAACAGGGCTGTTAGCAGAACTTTTAAAATTTAGACTGAGGTGTTGCATTTTGCATAGAGCTAGATGCCACCTATTATGTATACATGGTGATGGAATCTATACAAGTTCTGCGAGTGTAAATAGTAATTAGCGACAGTAAGAAGTTATTATTTGTGACTGATAACAATAAAAGTCTTGAATGAAATAACAAGAAATTGCCAGAGCCATTGCTAAACGGTTTTATGGTTTATTGACCCAAAACACATTTATTGAACACTTTCTGTTTGCTAAGTGTAGTAGTAAACGAAGCTGGCCTAGTTAGTGTTCTCTTGGAACTTAATTCACAGTGGAGATATTGACACTAAATAATTACCCATATTAATATATCCTATATAGGAGGATAAGTACAAAGAAGTACTACAGACTATTTTGTCAAGAGGGCCTTGACTTTTATAGTGAGTAGTATATTTTGAGCTAAGCTGAAGTCAGCTATATGGTTGACTTCTTCACCTACTACTCCAACCCTTTCTTTTTTTTTTTTGAGTTGGAGTGTCACTCTGTCGCCCAGACTGGAGTGCAGTGGCCACTCCCGGCCACCGCAGCCTCGACCTGCTGGGCTCCGGTGATCCTTCCGCCTCAGCCTTCCAAGTAGCTGGAACTACAGGCATGCGCTACCATGTCCGGCTAATTTTTTGATTTATTGTAGAGATGAGGTCTTGCCTGCCCAGGTGGGTCTCGACCCTGCGGGCTCAGGCAATCCACTCACCTCAGCCTCCCAAAGGCACAGGATTACAGGCTGAGCCACCGAGCCCGGCACATTCTTATCATATGAATCTAGAATCCTAGTTCTTAAGACCTACTATTCTGTCAAAAAGGTGGCTGTCCAGAGCTGGGGGCGGGTGAAGAATAAAGGTTTGACTTCTGGGGAGTAATGGTTATACTGGGCTCTGGGAGGGTTCATGAGGGATTAGAACAAAAATTTGACTATTTTACTACCCTAACTATATGGTATCTAGTTTTATGTAACTTATACCACTGATGTACTGGACTTACAAACTAGGAGGTGTTATTATTGTATGTAATTAATACATTTGTTATTTTATAGTGAAATTTGTATTTCACATGCATATAAAACATATACCACAATATATGTATCATTTACAAATTAATAATTATTAAAAATTTTTATTTAATCATAACAGTCTAAGTGAAGTATAATGGGAAGTCTAAGTACCTGCAGTGAAGTATAATGGGATGAAATGTGACTATAAAGTCCAAAGACCTGAGTTTATCTTGCTCTGTTACTGACTCTGTGATGCTGATATTCTTTATTTCTTCTGTACAACAAAAGTGGTTGAACAATGGTGTCAGTATTCCTTCCACCAATGATTCTGTAACACATCTTGACTTCTCTACTTGGGTACTCATATCCAAATTGGTCAGGTAGCCCAATTTTCTCTCACTGAGCTGGTTTATAGCCCATTTCAAGAAGGTAGAAGACTTGAATAAATGCCATCTTCAGAAAGCAAATACATTATTATCTTGTCAAACTTTTATGACATGAATAGTTGTTGGCAGAAAGTATTTAAAAATGCCTTTTTTCTTCCCCTTTAAATAAAAGCCTAATTACTAAATGTGGACTGGGATCTCCAGATTGAAGGTGAGGGAATTGGCTTCTCATCCTACTTCCACTTCTTGAATTAAACTAGGATGATAATAGATCAAACAAAATAAAAAAAAAACTGCAGATGATTTTCAAAATTCATGGATCTTACAAATATTCTCTGGGGCCATGAAACTCACTTTGGCCTTGAATTAAATTGCTTATACTGTTTCTCCCATTTTCTGTGATCATTGTTACTTCATTGTATCAGTAGTTTAAAATAAACACATATCTATATTAAGAAATATTATTTTTCATAAATTATGATTTCTGTGAACAATAAAAAAATCAATATTTGAAAGAGTGCACAAGAAAATGTGTTCAGATATACTTGCTGCTTGATTTAGGTTAGACTTTAGGAATAACTGTAAATCATTAGTAGTTAGCTCAGCACTGTCTGATGCATGTTTGCTCAGAACCTGTATTAATGTTACCATAAAGTAGCTAAAGAATGCAACTTCCCATTTCCCTTGATTTTCAGTTCAGCTACACAAAAACTTAGTGACATCTACTATGTGCCCAGGTCCTGAGATAATTCTCAGGAAAATAATGGTATAGTCCCCATCCTCCAGATTTTCACAGCCTCATAGAAAAGCAGGACATGGACATAGAGTGAAACAAGTATGATGATACTGTACAGAGTAAAAGGGAAGTCATGTTTAAGAGAAGTTCAGGGAAAGACTTCATAGAAATGGTGATTTATGAGCTGGAATTTTAACAAAAGTTCATCAGGTGAACACAAATGAAAGGCTCATGAAAGAGAGATAATGGTGTGAAATCATGGAATCTACAATAGTTATGTGAGTGTGGGTGCTTGATATTGATATAGTGTAGAGTCTGGAGAAGAGCGGGAGGTGGGATTGAAGTGAGAAAAGGCCAAATGTGTCTGTAGTGAAGAGAAAGAAGAGGCCAGGAAATGAGTCTTAACTGCCATGTGTAGGGCCTTGGATTTTATCCTTAGATGATGGATGGTTTTTGAATAAGTCACTTCATGATCAGATTTCCATTTTGGAAAGATTATTTGTAATTTAGCTTATGCAGAATGGTGTGATGAGGGCAGGATTGTACAGTAGCATGGAGACCCAGTTAAAAGAATAATGCTATAGTTTAAATGAGAGATGAGATGCTTTTCTGGTGTAAAACTTTCTATTGATTCATAAATATGCTGCCACATTTATAAATATCAGCAAATTGAAAATGTTTGTAATATTCAGTAGAACTAACTTATTCCTACTTATATAGGTTGAACTTATTCATGAAATGAATAGCAATGAAAAATTGAAAGAAGGTTGGTATTTTGTCAGTGAAATTAAAGCACTAAACTCATACACACACAAAATTTTGCTATATAACATCATAAAAATAAAGTAATGAATTTATAACATATACATATATAGTTATTTAACCTGCGAATTAAATAAAAATGTTGCTATAAGTACATATAAATTATGCATATTTGAAAACAAGTGAGTAATATCATAGGGCCTGGTGCATGGTAAGTACTCAGTAACTATTTGTTGAATTTGCATTTGATACTTGAGAGTTGTATCTAAGACTTTATATTAATTCAGGTCCTGGAATAAGTGATTTGGTATTTTAAAGCAGAAAGTTAAATTCTAAATCAAGAAAAATGAAAATATTTGTCAGGGAAAATTAAACAATCATGTATACATATAAGATTGTAATTTTGCAAAGAGAAAGACTTCAAAGATCATTGCAACTCATATAATTGGAAAAGCACATTTGAAAATAGCTTTAAATAGTCTCACAGGCTGTATGCCTTACCAATTTTCTTACCACATCTTGGTTTTGATGTCTAAATTCTTAATTCTTAGTTACCACAATAGGACACAGAATCAGAGTTGGAGAAATTAGCACATCCATAGCACTTAGAGAGTATAACTTAATATATTACTACATCTTTTCCACTTTTAACCTGTGATTTTTTTTTTTAATGTTGCTGTAAGTACATATAGTAGTACACAACTCATTATAAATGCTGGGTTATATATCCCAGAACCAAATAATGGAATAGTGATCAGTTTCCATGTGGTGGTATCTGCAATTCAAACTAATGCTCAGGAAATGGAGTCATTCCTTACTATTAGCCAAACTTTCTTTAATTTTATGTAGAGTATTATCAGTGCATAGAGTTTTATGATTGCAAAGTTATTACTCTGATTTGCTGCCAGATTACATTTCAGTCTTCAGAGATTGCATTGAGGTTTTAGGGTTTAGGATGAATTTGCTATGCCTGATTTTTATAGACAGACTTAAAAAATAATTTTAGTAGAATCTGTTTATCTTTGTCTCTTTTTTTTCTTATAATAACTGAATGTAGTTCATTACTTTGAGGAATTTTTTTTGCAAAATGTATTTTTATTTTATACTCACTCTTAATAGGTTCTGTTAGGGGAATCACTGGTGACATGTTTCAAAGCAGAGATCTTTTCTTGCTTTTTTTTTTTTTTTTTTTAACAGCTTAATGAGATTTCAGGTATATTTTAACAACTGGGGTTTCCATGATGAATCATTAAAATAAGTGAGTGGGCTGGAAGGTAATACTAACTTTTCTCAACATTGCCCTGTTTTACTCTGCTGGGTTATTGACTGCTTTTTAAATAGAATCTGGGTGGATGTTCAGAAGTGAAGAGGGAGAAAGGGTTAGTAAGAAAATACCAGGTAAGCTTCTGATGACCTATTGAGAAATACTACTGAGACTTACTTGCCCTAACTTAAACCACTTAGTGTTTGAGCTCACTGTTTTTTGCATTAGCAAGCTTAAGTTTCCAAATATTGTATGTAGGTAAATAGAAAGTTATGTTCAACAATTGAAGGGTATCAAGCCATATGCAGATTAGCCTGTGGAATCAATTTCTCATATGTGTGGGATTAAAACTGTTAAAATCATAATTCTTGAAACTGTACCTTCCTACAATTAATAATAGAAAGATGTCTGTGGAATATATTAATACAACAGTTCCTCTGATTTAAAATTATTACTGAGTGTTTTGTTGGAAAATTATTTGAATATTATTTTCATTTTGGTAACTGAGTTGACATCAGAAATGAGGTGTAATTATGGGTTTCTAATGTAACTAAAATTTATTTTTTAAAAAATGCATATCTCCTTCAGTAAATCAATGGCATAGTGCAAATATTTTATATCTATACTAAACTAAAAATTTTCAACTGCCATAGCAATTGTAACTGCTAAAAGAGATAGACAAAAATGTAGTTCACCTTGAAAATAATCATGGCTCAGGGAATAAAAAAATTGGGTCAAGCCTAAAATAAATGCAGGTACAATGACAAAAAGTTTTAATAATAATTTTAAAATATTCATAGCATTGGTTTCAGGCTACTTTTGTTCTCTGTTATTAGTGCACTGTTAGTTTTTAATTGAGATGACACTGATGGCGCATTTTCATTTTGATCAAAATGTTTGTATGAAATACTATTGGGATTTTTCAATTTGTATTTCCTTTTAATTATAAATATACATTTTTGGAAAGGCAGATGATTCTTAAGTAGATCATTTTGACTTCTGGGGAACTTAAATAGAATTTGAAATGGTATTAAATTTCTGTGTCACAGTTCTCACTTTGACTCATTTTATATTGCCAAATTTAATGTTTAGCATTTAACCATGTATCATTAAATCATAGTATTGATAATGAATTAAACTTTCATAAAGCTTTCATAGTATAGTAGATTCCCTCTCATCTGGTGTCACTGGGGAACAAAATGTGCTGAAGAATTGAGTTTTTCTGTAGCTGAAGCTTTTTTAATCAGAAAAACTTAAAAATTGATGAAAATTTATTTGAAATATTTTATTTGCTCTTTTGGGGAGCAAGAATGGAGTGATCGTTTATCCTTTTTTTAATGTCACATATCATTCTGAGTGTCATGCAGAAAAGATGTGGACTTTCTGATTGGTGTTTGTTCTCCAGCATAAGTTTTTTTTTTTTTTTTTTTTAATATTTCTTCTTTTTAAAATGCCATACCCCTAATTCTGGTATTCTAGCTCACTTTAAATCTTTCTGGGTTTAAGTCTTTGGTGTTACTTGTGAATGTTTTAACAGATTCATAAACTTAGGCACCCATATAAGACATGTGATTCTCTTCCATCTTTTGACAAACACCTAGTCACAGTTTCTTGCCATAAAGGAGACCATGTCTTTGCTTTGGAGTTTGCACTTTCCATGTTGAGGTCCTGTTCCTGCTGATCCCAAGCACTGACTCCTTAGTATGTATTCACCTTACCCACTTGTGATTGACTATGTTATCAGAGTGACCACCTGCAGTTTTCTTTGTTGCTAAAATGGGCAAATAGTGTACTCCCTTTATATTTTAGCAAATTTTACTATGCCAAAAAGTGGGATTTTTTTCAACTTCGTGCAATTTATTTGTTTCAAGTTATTTCTAAAACAAAACCCAAGCACAGCAAAGGTATTTGAACTGTTCTTTAATGTGCTGTAATGACATTTTAGTTGAATCTTATATTTAAAAATCAGTTTCCCCCTTTGCTTGCATCTAATGGGGATCATCTTTCTTCTAGGTTATGCTTCAAGGAAACGATAGGGAAGAACACATTTTCTTCTTGCTGTAAACCTTGCAATAGAAGTAAGTGGGGGAACTGCCAGGATATGTCATTCTCCATAAAACAAGCAGAACAAATTTCCATGAATCAAAGCCACTAAGTATAGTTTTCAGAGATGGTAGGACATAGTTACTCTCCCTAGAAAAATATCCAAAATGCAGACACACCCATTGGCCACCAGAAAAATGCTCAAGTAAATGCTAGTTTAAACTTGTATATTTCACTCTTCTTACTGAGCTATTAAAGGGGGTGGAAATCTACTATAGCTGTAATCTTTTTTCCCCTTTTCTATTTTTCAACCTCCCACATGCTTAGTGTTCAGTTCTGCTTACTGAGTGTTGTGAATTGAATCTATAGCAGCACCTACATGTACTGCCTCCACAATGGGTGATAGTTTGCAGATAACTTGTGATTCAGACCCATGAGAAACATCTGTAAAATATATGGCGTGATATGTACTTTAGATTAATCATGGAAAAGGGCAGAATAATGAAGAATCAGAAAGCATTGTTTTTTCCTAATATCAGTACTACTTTTCTTTGAGATTAGATGAATGAATATTCTTTAGAGTACTTTGTGCAACATTTTATCATTTGGGAAAATATGTCAGATCATTTATACAAGAGCCTTTTAGAGACCTTTTAAACGTATAAAGAGCATATATACCTTAGCGTGAGTAGGTCAGAGGAAATAAAGCAAGATAGTAGATAACTGTGATGTGATCTAGTAAGCAAATAAATGTTAACCTGCTTTTATTCTGTCTTTCTTGAAAGCTTTGATATAATTTTCAAAATTGCCTTTTATTGTTCTTTCAGTTACCTTCTAGAAGTTTCCATCATTTGAAGGATTAGTGGCTGCCACTTTGTTGAATACTGAGAATGTTTGTTAACTCATTGAACATTGCATTATTAGAGCAGAAGTCTCCAGTGGGTCTGAAAAAAAAATCAAACTTTGCATAGCTCAACCTCTGGGCTTACCTCTTACCCACAAAATCTGCAGGGCTCTCAATTCATGTTTAAAATGCAAGCTGCTAGCTGGGCTCGGTGGCTCAGCCTGTAATCCCGCGCCTTTGGGAGGCTGAGGTGAGTGAATTGCCTGAGCCCGCGGGTTCGAGACCCACCTGGGCAGCAAGACCTCATCTCTACAATAAATCAAAAAATCAGCTGGGCGTGGTAGCGCATGCTTGTAATTCCAGCTACTTGGAAGGCTGAGGCGGAAGGATCACCGGAGCCCAGCAGGTCGAGGCTGCGGTGGCCGGGAGCGGCCACTGCACTCCAGTCTGGGCGACAGAGTGAGACTCCAACTCAAAAAAAAAAAAAAAAAAAATGCAAGCTGCTGATGAAGAATGGGTGATGTCTACTTAATTTCAAACACATGTGCACATCCACTTTTCCTACCTATTCCTGCTGGGTAGAGGAGGGCCATGAAAGAGAATTACTGAATTTAAAATGCTTGAAGATTTGAAGATATTGTTTTTTCTTTAGTAGAGTAATTTATACTAATAATGGGAGGGACTGATTTATAAGCTACTTTGCCTCCCAGGCACTTTCTAATTTTATTTTGTGGAGAAGATGAGACTGAGTCCTACAAAGTTAGGTAACTTGTCCATAGTCAAACAGCTAGGAAGTGACAAAGCTGAGCTTCAGACTTGTATCTCCTTGACTTTAGGGTTTATGCTTTTTCTATCTGAGGAACACTGCTTCTTATTTTACATATAAGTGAGATACATAAACATATATAAATATAAAATAATATATAGATGTATTTGCCTCTCTCCCCCCGAATGCTCAGTGGAAAATTCAGACATCAAGAAATAAGCTTTTTGACTTTGAATGTAATTTAAGTAGGCATTACTTTGAGAAATGTAAAATGTAGTTTTATTAGTAAAGAGCATCACTGAGTCATTGAAACTAATAATTTTGTGGAACAATATTATTAAGAAAAGCAATATGCTGTTTAATGAGTGGTATTTACTTAGATCATAATGGAAAATTCAAACATCTGGAATAATTTTTTTTTTGAAAGTAGGATTTATTGAAAGGACAGAAAAGCCCCAGAGTGGGAGGGGACCAGAAGGGGCTGCCCCATATGGAATATTTTTAAATAATAGAGCATTTATGCCCAGAATGATGTTTTCCCTTATGTCTTGCAGAAAATAGCATTTAATTTGAAAGGTATCTGAAAGATTTTACATTTGTTTATTTGCATTTCTTATTTCATGTGGTTATATTTCTAAAACGAATTATTGCTTGATAGCCAATTTTCTGTGACAAAATTTTACTATGTCTTTAATAATCCCATTATTGCTACTTTATCTTTCTTAACGGATTGCTTATCTAAAGAAAGGTTGTAGAAACCTTGCTGATTCACAGATACATAGCTTTACCCTTTTTTTTGGTGTCCCTTTGGAAGGTGGAATATTGACAATTGTGGGGAAGTGATCACAGTATGTGCAATGTCTCAAGAAATTGTATTCTGAATTTTTTAACACTGGAAAATTGAGATTTATATATGCTTTCTTTTAAATATGTGTTAAATAGAAGGCATTATACCTGAATTTATAGATAGGTTAATGATAGAGTTACAGAATCAGAGAATTTCTGAACCAAAAAGGAATTTACAAATGAAGGACTCTTGAAGTGGAAGTCTTCAGTAGAAGATGAGTTCACTGTCCAAGATTAGTGCTCTAGGTCAAGTCAAGCAGGTTCTGAGGTTATGAGTCAGGTTTACAGCTAAACAGACCAGGAAGTGACTGATCACATCAGGAAAGGGCTTTCAGCTTTCTGGTTTAGGAAAAAAACTGAGTCATAGTGTAGATAATCTTAGAGCATGAGGAAAGCAAATCAGAAAAACAAAGACATTATTCCTTTTTAACATAAATGATATAAAATGTTGATTACAAAAACATAAACATTGTTGCATACTTTTAAAAAAGTGGGATAAGCCTATTTAAAATAAATAATACATGACAAGTTATTAGTATTTTCTTTCTGAATATAAACTTTGCACTTATTTTTACTAAAAAATTATATATGTATTTGAAAAGATACTCTTTTTGGCTTTTATGTTTAGTCTGAAGGTTTGGATACGCCAATGAGTATTCTTATTATTGAGGCATTCTATGGCGGCTCCCATAAACAGCTGGTGGATCTGCTCCAAGAAGAGTTAGAAGACTGTGTCCTTCATACCCTTCCTGCAAAGAAATGGCATTGGAGAGCTCGGACATCGGCTTTATACTTCTCTCAGAATGTTCCCATTAGTGAGCATTACAGGTAATTAGAGCTCAGGACTTATTTTCAGCTTGTATTTATTGTACCTATTGTCAGGATGTTGCTTCCTTGTTAACATCTTTGAAAAATTTTTCTAATTGTTGAATTGGTTATTGTGACTACAGTAGATATTTCTTTAGAGACAGTAGAGCAGTGGAGTATACTCATACTCTAAGAACGCCTGGCCAGTAGAAAAGTGGCTTTGTTTTGAACAGGTAGAATGGAAGCCCCTTGAACACATCTTCCTCCTTATTCTTTACTTGTATGTATTCCCAGTTCTCCTGATTGTTAAATTGTGCAAGACTGTTCTACTGTAGTTTACATATTTGATGTTCTTTGCCATTTTGGATCTCTGTCTATAAGACTGCATTGGTTTAGGCAGGAGTTAGGGGTGCCAGGCTGATAATGAATGGAGTTAGAGCAGACAGGTTTTTAGAGGAAGGGAATGTTGTGAGCTGCAGTGCCCACCGTGGCTCAAGCAGTGGTACCCATCTGCTACTTCTAAAGTGGACTAGCCACAAGAGAGACAGCAGCTTGTGATTTTAAATGTGGGTTGCTATTCTTAGTAGTAATTTGGGAGATTTGGAGAATAACCTATTTCAGGTATGAAAACTGTGCATCATCTCTGAGAATTTACTTTGTCAGATGAGATAGCAGTGAGGATTTAAGTCACATTGCTTGGGATTTTAAAGGTTAAATGCTGTTTTAGTGCATATTTAGAATTTTAAAATTTTATTTTATTTCATCTTAGAGTTGTGGGGTACAAATGAGGATTTACTACATAAATAAGTCGAACGCAGGTGAAGTTTGGGCTTGCGATCGGCTCTCCCCCTGATAATGGACCAGGTACCCAGTGTGTTGCCACATTCCCCCCCGCCCCCCTCTCTCCTACTCCTGACAGTGTCCAGCATCTGCCTTGTGCTCGTCTGACCAGTGGTCAGGGCCTGCTTATAAGTGAGAACATGCAGTATTCAGTTATTTGTTTCTGTGACAGTTCACTTAGTATGACGGTTTCCACCTGCATCCATTTCCGTTGCTATGAAGGCCATGATTGTGTTCTTCATGGCTGCATAATATTCCATTGCATCATATTGAGAATTTTTTATTTTTAATATCTATCTTATATACTTCTTTACGTAAATGAATGTTTTATATGCTCATATCACTAAGTGAATATTGTTGATTCACTAATAGTATGAGAAATTTCAATGTGTTGATATAAAAGTTATAAAGGCAATAATAAGACTACTGCTGTGTTAAAATCTGGCTGTTTATAGTTGCTTTCACAATTCACTTAATTGTGTTTTTGCGGCACCAATTGTACTATATTATTTAAGGTCATGTAATCCAGTTGAATTTATGGCCCATTTTCATTTAATAGCACCATTTGATATAATACATTTCTGTAGTTATTTGAACATTAAAATGAACCATTTCTATATCTGTTGTTTGATTTCATTTTGATTCTGCAGTTTTTCTGAATTACATTATTAAATTACAGATATGTGTACATAGATAGCATGCAAACAAACATTTCTGTGCTTATGACTTCCCCAGTCCCTTTGAAGCCTGAATCATTTGAGAATAAGTGTCACATGCTCTTTGAAGCAGTCTTAAGTGAGAGATGGATTTCTGAAAGATCATGATATGAAGTTTTACCTTCCGATAACTATAGCCTCCAGTGCCTAGCAGTGGTATCTGTCATCTTTCAAGGTCAGCCATTTAATCTTTGCAGCTGTGTTAATCTAATCGGACTTCACCCAGAGACATACTTCAGCAGTTTAACTTCATGGTTATTTTGACCAATGATAACTTATCTACTCTTTACCAAGTAACATTTTTGAATACTTTTGGAAAAAAATCAGCAGCTTTAAAACATAGATACTAAGGAAACAAATATGGTCATTCAGTCTTTGAAATGCAAGAATAACCTTTTGTTACGCCAGATAAATCACATCTTTGTGGAGACTTTAAAAGATATGAGAAGTTTTTGCTTTTTAGTTTTTATTATTCTTGTGCAATTGACAAATCATCAATATTCATAAAGGTAAAATGATTAAACACTAGTTGCCTACTGTGGTAGATAATATGAACAAATAGCAATGTGTCTGGTGAGAAAGACCTGGAATGTAGGTACATATGCTCCTTTTTTCAGCTTCTGTACATGTAGTTGTTATAAGGTTATTATATGAAAAATTATTATTAATAGAATAAATTCTTCATCCCGATTAATCAGTTTGATTCTGCTTTATCTTGACATCTAAAGAATACAATATGATTTACATTAGAGCTGTTCAATTTTATTATCAATTACAAAAACTCAAAAAGTTATTTTTCTCAAAAGTAGCTGATAACTACAATAATTCATAGATTATATTAAGGTGTTGCCTTCTGGAAACTTGACAAGATGCAGAAAAATGTTTCTGAATCTGGGTCTTCAGAGAAGGCATAAAATGTGTTCTGAAATGTGTGAGTCATTTGTCCCAGGATGAAGCATTTCTACTTTCTTAGACTGTACCTTAGACTAGACATTAAGGATATTTTATTCATTTTTCATTCTGCAGTATCTTTACTGAACAGAAAGAATCACTGTTATTTAAAATTATTTTTTCCACCCTTTGTGCTTACAATTTTGTTTGTTTGTTTCATCTGAGGTATTGTGTTACTGATCATTGTTCACTTAACAGCCCTTTTTCCTTGTTAACAGAAGCACAATTTTCGATGGGATAGCTAAGTACCCAGCCCTGGGAGTGAAGCGAGATTGACTTAGTCCATCATGATGATTCTATTCTCCTTTGCCAGATTTCACCTACTTTCCTTATAGCTAGACTTGATCTTTCCCCAAATTTTGGCAAATTAGAATTAAGTAGATGGTTTCTGGAGGTTCTTTCAGTAAAGTGTTTTTTGTTTTTTTTTTTAATTTTAAGAAAGCTACCACCTCTTTCCTGTGTTTGACTGAACATGATGTTTGCAACCATGTGCTGTAAGTATAAGGACAAAACACCTGGAGGGCCTTAAATGGCTGGTGGAAGGCTGCAGAGAACCTGAATTAGAGTTGTATTTTGCATAATAAAGCTACCAAGCCATGTGAAAAACCCTTTGTCTCGAAAACATTTAGGAATGTTTTGTAAAATATAACTAATTTTTTGAAGCCTATAGTTGAGCAAAGTGAGGGAAATCTGTAGAGACTTCAAACGAAGAAGGGTCTGGAAATTAGAATGATAAGCTGACTTTGAAGGTAAGATTCACACCTTCAAATTTTCATAAAGGGGACTGGTTAAATACATTGTTATATTCTTTTACAAAATGTTACTTTAGATTCAAAGGTATATGTGCTGGTTTGTCACATGGGTATATTTCTTTTTTTTTTTTTGAATTGGAGTCTCACTCTGTCACCCAGACTGGAGTGCAGTGGCCGGGAGCAGCTACTGCAGCCTTGACCTGCTGGCTCTGGCGGTCCTTCCACCTCAAGCCCTGCAAGTAGCTGGAACTACAGGGGTGCGCTACCATGCCCGGTTAATTTTTTGATTTATTGTAGAGATGAGCTCTCTCCAAGTTGCCCAGGCGGGTCTCGAACCTGCGGGCTCAGGCAGTCCACTCACCTCAGCCTCCCAAAGTGCGGGATTACAGGCTGAGCCACCGAGCCTGATTGGGTATATTTCATAATGTTGAGGCTTGGGCTTCTATTGAGCCTGACATCCAAGTTGTGAACGTGGTACTCAATGGGTACTTTTTCTTCCCTTTCCCACATTTGTTACTATTGAAATGAAATACTGTGCAACTCTAACCTGAAGGAAGAGGTTTTCTTTGTACTCTTATGGAAGGCTGTCCAAGACATATTAAGTGACAAAAAGTAAGATGCAGAAAAGTGTTATTACATGCTATCTTTGGTGTAAAGAAAGAAGTATAAGAACGAATAATGGACGAGTACTGTTGAAATGAATAAAAATAGTTGCCTGGGATAGAGTAGCAGAGGTTGTCAGCGCCCCACCCATATCCCTTGGACCTTTCCATGTACCCTGGCCAGCTTCCTACTGCCAGTATCTGCAACTCATTGTCTGAGGGAGCAGCTGCTCTGCCATGCATGCAGCAGGCTGGGAGCAGCCACCACAAATGATCCTTGCCACAAGATAAAATCATTCTGAAGTGTGTACAGGAGAGAAATCAACAAAGATTCCTAAAAACCCAGTATGTCAAGAAATGTAAACACATACTTCTAAGTGACTCATGGGTCAAAGAAGAAATTATTCATATTAAAAAACAACTGAATCATAATGAAAATATTGCATATCACAACATGGGTTATATCCAGACTGACAGACATTCTACATAATCTTTAATACACTTATTTTTAGTATTTTTGTTTGTTTGGGATATACAGGGTACAGGGCCATCCAAAGCTTGTGGCCCAGTACAGAGTTCCTGTTAGCTGGATCCGTACGTAATACTGGGAAGGAAATAATAAGAGTAGAAAATGATGAAATTGAAAGACAATGTATAATGCAAATGAGCAAACTAAAAGTAGTTATTTTGAAGTAATAAAATAGATAAACCAGAGACATAATTTTTTTTAAAAGCACAAATGATTTTTGGAATGAAAACAGTATATAACTATAGATGTAACACTGATCAATAAAAATGGAAAATGCCCTGAATTCTTTTAATACCTTTGAAAAATTAGACAAAATGGATAATTTCTTAGGAAAACATAACTTGTAAAACTTCACTCAAAATGAAATGGAAAATCTGAATGGACCTACAATCATTATAATTTTTGACTCATTAGCTAAATATGTCTACCCACTAAAATATGGAGGCAAGGTCCTTTTGCAGGGTTGGTTTGCTGCCCCATTGCCATCCTGTTTTTTTCCCAAACTTGTGTTATGTGAGATTGTCTACTTTTTTAGATTTTCTGTTTCTTGTAGCAAAATATTTTAGCTGTTAATAACTGTTGATTATCATTATGATACTCCCCTTTCCCCCATCCTTTTTTTTTAGTCCAAGGAGGGGCAAGAAAAGCAAATAGTTGGATAGAAAATAAATTGAATGAACATTCAGTTAGGTCAAAAAATTCAAAAAGTGAAATTAAAGCTTGGGGCAGAGGGATCGCGTGAGCTCAGGAGATTAGCACTGTGATGAGCTATGATTGTGCCACTGCATTCCATCCTGGGCAACAGAGTGAGACCTCGAATCAAAAAAAAAAAAATTAAAAAATTGTAGGTAGGTGTATTGTTAGGCTTACATAGGGCAATAATTTTGTATCTCTATAGTAACTAGAACACTATTTAATTGGAAAAATAATAAAACTGATAGCTAATATACTGAAACTATTGACATATTATAGGCGTTCTATAATCCTGGAAGCCAGATATTATTAGTTTGGTTTTACATAAGAAGAGAATGAGGCTTCAAGATTCAAGTACTTATACTGAGTTACACAGTTAGTTAGTTGTAGTTATGCAATTTAAGCTCAAGTTTGGACACCTTCACAGACTATATACTGGTTGTTCTGTTTAAGCCCATGCTCTTAACCACGATACTGTCTTAATTTCAGCTGAAGCAGAAAAAAATTAATTAAATTAAGCCTAAATACCTCTTGATTAAAGATATATTACTAGGTTGTTTTGGTTTTTTTCCTATTAGAAGTGGGTGTGGTGCTTCTCCCATCTTGAGAAGTATTACAGTTCTTGAATCTTGTTGGAGATTGGAGACTGGAAACCTGGCACCTTTCTAGGTCTGTGAATCTGTGATGTGGCCTCATTTTCAGGCTTAGAGGCCTCAAGCCATTTGAATTTTCATCTTTTGAGGTTAAAATACAAAGAAGGAATTTCATATGATGCTTTCTTTTTTTATAGTGCAGATTAATGAATACACAAAAATGTTCTCTGTTTATGATGCTCAATTCCTGCCATTCCCAAATTATCCTCAGATTGGTATGTTGTGGAGTTCTTCACTTGGCTTATGAACCTGGCCAGTGGCAGCATTTCATTACTGCCCAGCTCACTAGCCTTGTGTCATTACTAGTTGTGTGCACTTCTTGGGGTTTGAATACTGTCTTGACACTGTATAATTGATTTTGTAATTAGGTGAGATGTAGCATCCTGTAATCTTACTGCTCCATTTATGGGAATTGGCCAAGAGCTTTCCTATCACTTAGCCTACCCAACTTCCCTATATTATACTGCCTTGCTGTGGGATTTTCTTTTAGTTTGTTTTCTTACCAATCTTGCTTCCTGTCTAGCCAGCACACACAGCAGCCTTCTAAATTTATATGGCCCTCTGGGTCTCTGCCACAGTATTTCATCTCAATGAAGTCTCCTTTGATTGACAATATTATTCAGTTTAGCCATCTGGACTTTATATTGGAAATGTAGCTGACCACACTACAGAAATCCTGTAAACCAAATAACCAACCATTTGGTCAATCTCTGTCTCTCTCTGCCTCTCTATCTCTTTTTTTCCCTTTTCTTTCTTCTTTCTCATATATACGTACTTACATGTATGTACATGTGCACACACAGATTCTTTGTTATAAAACTAGAACTTAAACTTGTTGTCGTGGTCCCTAAAGGATGGTTTTAGGCTCCATCTTTTCCCTGTTTCATTGTATTCCTTTGTCAGTGCTCTCAAGTAAGCCCTCCTTTGATGTAGCTTTCCCAGCGGGAGGGGGAAAAAAGTTTTCTTGTTATGGAGTTCGTAGTTTATTCTTATCACAAGGTGGTAAATCAAAAGTATTTGTATAGTTAGTATAGTGCTGTGAAGCCACTGCTTTCAAGGAGTTAAACGCTGCAGTGCAGTTTCAAGTATATGTTTTTAATATACTTTCTAACTTACTTTTTAAAAAATAAATAAAATATCACATGTGAGTTTCTATACAACCCCCAGGGTAGTGATTCATACGGACACAAGACATTGTTTCCAACAAACTCTGGGCTTTAAAGACATTTTGGGTTAATCTCCTGGATGTTTGCCTTTTGAAATTTGACAATTGTATTTTAAAAGACAAACTGGATGCTTGTTGCAGTTTTACAAAGGATAGAAAATAATTATTTTTAATGAATTAAAAGGATAAAATGGCAGAATCCATCCCCAAATGGATGCAAAATATAATACCATATAAAAGAGCTCTGACTGTAGAGGAAGAAGACCCTTAATAGTTTTACCTTTATAAGTAACATGCTTGTTTTTGACATAATAATTGAAACTATTAGTCTGATTTTAGAGTACTTCTCATCTAGTTGTTTTTAGGTGTTGGGTGTCTTCATCATAGTTAGTCTATACCATGGGGAAAAAGCATTTAGAAAATATGAAAAATATTTTAATTCTACTTCCATCCCCAATACTTATTTGTTTTTATTTATTTGAGAAAGGTTTTCTGCTTTTATTAAGTTGTTAGTCAATGAAAATATGTTTACTTTTGCTACTGTGTGGTATACACGGGTATCAGACTGACTTACTGCATTTGGGACCTCTAAAACTATGATGCAGATATTCTGTTGCCCTTTCCTTCCCTTATCCTTCCCTCCCTCCCTCCCTTCCTCCCTCCCTTCCTTCCTGCCTGTTGGAGTCTCACTCTGTTGTCCAGAATGGAGTGCAGCGGCACGCTCACAGCTATCCTAGCGTCAACCTGCTGGACTCGGGCAATCCTTCCACCTCAGTCTTCCAAGTACCCAGAACTACAGGCTCGTGCTATCATGCCTGGCTAATTTTTTGATTTATTGTAGAGATGAGGTCTCGTCAAATTGCCCAGGCTGCTCTCGAACCTGTGGGCTCAGGCAGTCCTCTTACCTCGGCCTCCCAAAGTGCTGGGATTACAGGCTTGAGCCAACGCTCCAGACCCTTTTATCCTTTTTGAAGAAGCTTTCTTATTCTCTTGGGGTCAGTTATGGCCTGCTACCCTCTTTGGGACACATTGTCTTGTCCATTAATTACTAATTCCTGTTTATCTTTCCTGTGTTCACATTCTTCTGTTGTTTGGACCCTGATATTTGTTACATGAGTGACCTGCTTGTCTCCTGAGCTGCCAGTCTATAGAGCGAGGGGAAGGCAAGAGCTGATTCAGAGCTACTGCTCACAAAAGAGCATCCATGTCCGTGTCATCCTTTTATCTTTCTAAAAATAATAATTCTATGCTTTAGTTATTTATTTATTTTTTGCTGTAAGGTCTTTCCTGTATTACTCATTGTTAAGTATCTCATACTGCTAATACAAATTTAATACTACCCTTCTTTAGGAGAAATGTCTGGTAAATATGTGTAGTTGAGAGAGTACTGAACATTGGGATGGTTTGATCAGAGTTCCCCCAGCCTAATTATTTTTTGGCTCTTTTCTAAGCTTGTTTACATTATTCTTTTCCTTTGATAGTATTTATTAAGAGCTTTTGTGCTAAGAGCCAGTGCCTAAGGTAACACTGTTGATACATAGCCAAACTTGACAAATGTAAACTACAGTGCTGGTACATAGTAAGCACTTTGTGAACCCTTTGTTGATTGAAAGAAAGCTTACTACCTATCTTGTACACATGACCTTGATTAAATAATCCCTGAATGAAAACAATATGCATGAGGGTTTGCTGTGGTCTTCGTGATCTAGGTTCTGTCTTCTTCTGTAACTTAATTTCCCACCATGTCATGTTGTTAGTCTCCTATAGCAGCTTTGGCTTTGTTTAATCACTCTGAACTATCAAGCTCTTTCCTGCCTCAAGTCCTGTTACTACTTGCTCGTCCCTTTGCCAGCAGTGCTTACTCATGCCCCATCACCTCTCCATCATTGCTTTTATCTTCCCATTCTTCAAGTATCAGCTAAAATTCCACCATCATACAGAGCCTTTTCCCCAGCATCCTATCTAAAATAAGCCTTTTGTTTCAGCATCCCTTATTTTTCTCTCTGTAACATTTTATATAAGTTGTAATTATTTTGTTTGCTTGATTTTTTTCTTCTCCCCATTTTATTCTAAGTTTCATGATGACAAGGGTCATATATGTCTTGTTTACCATTTTTTCCTCAGTACCTAGTATGCTGTCTAGCAGATAGTAGCTAAGTAAATGTGGTTGAAAATGATTTAATAGGGTTTGAAAATGCAAACAAAATATGATTGTCATTGACTTTGCTTTTTTTTTTTTTTCTTTTCTGCTGTGGACACTATCAATATCCTGTGTCTACAGATGTCATTTGTTCTACATATAAACTGTTTAGAGATACTTCAAGGCCCATGTTACTCAGATTTGTTGGATAAAACTAAATAATTCCATACACAGTTGTTTGGTTTTTTTAATGGGTTACATTAATCAGACAATGAAAGCAACCATCATCTTATGTAAATTTTGATAAAAGAAAATATAATCGTCTGGAGTTTCCCTTGTATTAAAGTGTTTATAGAAAAAAATGTTCCTTAGTTTAGAATAAACTGTAATTTACAATATGCCTGCGATATTGTGTAAAATTTCATGTGAATGTATGCTAAGACTTTTTAGTTTTGTTAGTGGCCACCCATGAACTGTGGCTTTTTAATTTATGGCATAGAAACTGGAAGGATTAATGAGAGATTAGAATTTTGCCCAAAGAGGTATATTTTCCCTGGCCACTTCAACTATTTAAACATTTTTATTATTATTATTATTATTATTTGAGTTGGAGTCTTACTCTGTCGCCCAGACTGGAGTGCAGTGGCCGCTTCCGGCCACCGCAGCCTCGGCCTGCTGGACTCCGGCGATCCTTCCGCCTCAGCGGGTCTCGAACCCGCGGGCTCAGGCAATCTACTCACCTCAGCCTCCCAAAGGCGCGGGATTACAGGCTGAGCCACCGAGCCTGGCTTTTTTTATTATTAATACTTTTAGACACATAGAAAGCCTTCATTTTGGTCACAAACACCACACTTCTCATCAGTTTTATGCCAACCTGCTTCTCACATTTTTGTTACTTAACTGGTCCATTTAGGCCTTTGTGTTTGTAGCCTCTGGCTTAGATTCTGCCCCCAAATGAATGTCTAAATGATCTTTAGCAAAGTATTTTTAATTGTACAAATATGTAAAAGAGTTTATTGAAAGAGTAATAACCACTTGTGTTTGAAAGAAGCAACATATTGTAGTAGGGGAATCAGCAATCCTGTGTTTTAATCCCAGCTCTGCCATTAAGTTTTTGGCCCAAAAATGTCACCTGAGTGTTATTATTATTTTTCATCTGTCACTGAAGGTTTATGATTTTATCTTTCCCTGAGTTCCTTGAAATAATAAACAAAGGATTGCCATTAGGATCAAGATTTAAGGAATTCTAGCACAAAAGATAAATTCAGTATGTTTCTCATTCATCTTTGTTGTCAACCACCACTTCATTTAACTTGGATTTTTTTCCTAGTCTTATTTGTATATCTTCTTGAATTTTTTCAAATTTTATTTTAACTTTTATCATTAGAGTTAGAGACTTTTGGGGAATAATTTTAACAGTGCTTTTGAGTCACCCCAATATGACATTATTTGTTCAGATTTTCTTTTCCAGCCTCAGCATTTCATGATTATTTGCATTTTCCAAGAGAAGGTGTTTAACTATCCTGTCCGTATATGTCTCTACAGTGCATGGACATAGGACATGCACACCAGATATTCATCATATTACTCATTATATTAGAACCCACACAGAATAATTAGTACTACAGTGAGGACAGGATTCGCTAAAGAAGTATAGGGGAGAGGGTTTAGTGCTTATTCAGCAGATTGTGAGATAGACATAAGAGGACATTAGAGGTTTTGGTAAATGAAGATGAAAAGGAAGAGCACTGCAGGAGAATGAAGTGTTGTGAACAAAGGTTTGCAGGAAAAATAGAGAAATGTTTGGAAACTTTAAAGGCCTGATTTGGCATTAACATATTCTGAATTAGGCATTATGGGAGGTTAGATAGGGATGATAGGCAGATTTTTTTATACTTCACATACATTCTTGTATTCAAGATTAAGTATTTGGGGAGTTTTTACTTTAGATGATGGGCATCCTTTGAAAGCTCTATTACACTGGATAATTTTAATTTCATGTGATAGAAACTCAATTCAAAATAGCACAAACATAAATGAAAATGTTTCAGGTCATATACCTTAAAGCCTCAGGATGGTTGATTACAGGCGAAGCTGGGTCCAGTGATTGAGGAATGTCATTAGGTCTTCTGCTTTCTTGACTCAGCTTTCCTCTGTTTTGGCTATATGCTGGGACAAGCTCTGTCTATATGGATCACCCCCAGAGCTATGCTTGTATCTTGCCAACTTAGTTACTTTTTCTGAAAAAGAGTACCTCTTTCTCAAAAGTTCTAACAAAGGTTCTACGATTGACTAAGTGAACTTTTTTTTTTTTTTTTGTATCACGTTTCCTTTGCACTTGTTACCCTGCCAAAAGACATCTAATATCATGACTGGCCAGGTCTAGGTTACATCACCACTTCGGAATCAGGAAGTAGGATCAATCCAAACCACACAAACTAAGTGCAGGAGAGCAAAAGGAAAATTACGTTGCTGATATTTAAGGAAGGAGAAATGATGTTTTATAGGCAGAAACATGATGAATACTGTAATCAAACATGGGGTGGAGGTAAGGAAAACTGGATAGAATGATTATTACAGGTATATAGGATGGAAACCATTGATGAGGATAGAAATGTTCATTGGATTCTAAATATTTAATAGAGAGCTAGTGAGATTCTGAATGTGAATAATGATAGGAATGGGAGGTAGGAAAGGAACTAGCAATATAAATGACATTTGCTGTTTGCATTTCACTAGTTATGAAATTTGTCTAGGAGCTGAACTGAAATGTACCTCTGTCTTATCTATATGGAAAGCATTTGGGATATAAATGAATTTAGTCAAAATAACAGAAGTCACAATTAAACCACTTAAGTGGTTATCATAAAATAGATAATGCAAATAGCAAATCATTTATATTTACTTATTATATTGACTCAGTAACTTTGTTTTGGCAGCATTTTAAGTTTCTCCATTTACTTTAGTGTAGTAAAACTTACTTTTCTTTAAAACTGTAATGTAATACTGGCTTCTTTCTCTCACTTAAATGCTATACACACACACACACACACACACACACTCTTATATAACAGTGTTTTGATCAATGATGGACTGCATGACTGCATACACAATGGTAGTCCAATAAGATTATAATCATTGTATTTTTACTGTAGAGTTTATCTTTTCTTTTTTTAGAAATTTTAGATACATAAATACTTAACAGCTGGGCTCGGTGGCTCAGCCTGTAATCCCCCGCTTTAGGAGGCTGAGGTGAGTGGATTGCCTGAGACTGCGGGTTCGAGACTCGCCTGGACAACTTGGTGAGACCTCATCTCTACAATAAATCAAAAAATTAACCAGGCATGGTAGCGTGCACCTGTCGTTCCAGCTACTTGGAAGGCTGAGGCGGAAGGATCACTGGAGCCCAGCAGGTCAAGGCTGCAGTGGCCGGGAGCAGCCACTGCACCCCAGTCTGGGCGACAGAGTGAGACTCCAACTCAAAAAAAAAAAATACTTATCATTGTGTTACAGTTGCTTATAGGTTTGTGGCCTAGGAGCAATAGGCTATGTCTTATAGCCTAGTTATATAGTAGGCTACACCATCTAGATTTCTGATATTTGAGCAATGACACAATTGCCTAATAATGCATTTCTCAGAACACATCCCCATTGTTAAGCAATGCATGATGTGTATATATAAATGTAAATATGTATATATAAATATACACAATCAGTAAGTGATTTATTATTTGGTATTAACTTCTCAAATTTATCATCCCCTCTCCCCCCCAAAAAAACCGGGTATTAAGTGCATCTGTAGAGTTCATATATTATGCTAGATCCCAAGGTGAAAATGAATGAGTAAAGCTTGTGATTGCCACTCTACTTGATACATAGTTCAGAAATACCAGTTTCTCCCTCAGCAGTCTGAAATTACAGGAATACATTTGATCAATACATACTGTGTGTCAGGCATAATGATAAGAAGTTAATACGGCAGTATGTTTTTATTTTATTTTTTTGAGTTGGAAGTTTTACTCTGTCGCCCAGGCTGGAGTGCAGTAGCACACTCACGGCCACCTTAGCCTCCACCTGCTTGACTCAGGTGATCTTTCAACCTCAGCCTTCTAAGTAGCTGGAACTACAGGTGTGTGCCTGCTGATTTTTCTTGATTTATTATGGAATTGAGGTCTTGCCAAGTTACCCAGGCTGGTCTCAAACCCCTGGGCTCAAGACAATCCTCTCACCTCTGCCTCCCAAAGTGCTGGGTTTACAGGGGTGAGTCACCACTTCTGGCAGTATGATTTAGGAACTAAATTTCTTCTTTTGAATATATTTTTGTATTTTGTTTGTATTCATCAAAACTTTCTTTTTTAATAATTTTAAGAGGCTGGTACTCGCCCAACAACTCCTCTCATATCTAGACATCTAATTAGGAACTACATTTTTGATAGTGGTTAATACATGCAAAACATGCATGCTGAACATATTAAAAAACAAAAATTTTGATGATTAAATAATATATTGAACACTTGGACAATACTCACTTGAGTCAGCATTTTTGAAATAGTCATATGCTAATAGATGTGTTTTCAAGAAAATCTCCCACATTTGATAACTTATCTTTTATTATGGTAGTAGATCCAAAATGTGGGGAATGGGGTATTTTTGTATCCAGTATTGATATGGACATTTATATACATAGACTGTTTTGGTGGTTTTCAAGATTTTTAGAAAATAAAAATGTAAGTAGGTAGGAATATGAAGCAGTTTTTGTCAGTTTTTTCTCTATCATAAACTTAAATATGATGAAGCAAATTTTTACAAAATCTAATATAATTCGATGCATATATTATATGTATTTTTGTGTATGTGTGTATGTGTGTAGAAGGTATTACAGAGTTTCTTATTGAAGTGTAATGATTCTTAGCCTTCATTTTGTAACATTGCTAAGTGGTGTTATTAATTTCCTCAAAGGGAATTTTGAAACCTTTTTAGAACATAGACAAAACTCACTTTTATTGAAAAAGATTTTTCCATATTGTTTTGTAAGAGGTTTGCTGCCAGGAAACTAAGCAATAGCTCAATGCGATTACTGTAAAAATTTAAGAATCTTTAACTTACTATTTTATTGTAAGTGGTGGGAATGAAGATATAATTTATGAGTTTGTAAAGAGAGATTGGTAGGACTTATGCAATCATTTGGAAGCACTATTATTATTTTTTCCAAGTCTTCAAAGATATTTAATGACATTCATATTTTATTTGCAGAATTTTTTTTTGAAAGAGAAGCAGAGATTAAGAACTGAGGTCTTGTTTGCTCTGAAATTTGAGTACTATTTAATATGTAAATAGACTTTATGTAAGCAACCATTTTCATTGTCTGATTTAGGTGTTTAGGCTAGGAGTAGGAAAAAGAAGATGCACATACATGCATAGACATACAAGAAGTAGAAACTGGCAATTTTAGAATTGAACTTCTTGAAAAACATTTAGGCTTTTGGAATAGGCTTTTGGAAATATCTTAATATTTGCTTTCTTTCAATTAGTTTTATTTTAGATAAAATGCTGTCTGGTGGTAGTGATCCACTTGAACAGTGCTGAGTTTCCTTTATTTTTTTCTATGGAAAAGCTCCCAGGAAACTTTTGTTTTTTAATATGTTCAGAATGCATATGTTTTTCATGTATTAACCATTATTAAAAATGGAGTTCCTAATTAAATGTCTAAATATGAGAGGAGTTGTGGTGAGTACCAGTCTCTTAAAATTATTAAAAAAGAAAGTTTTGATGAACAGATGTCTCTTTTTTGCTCTTGCATTTTTCTGCCTTCTCTGGCCCCAGAAATGAAGGAATTTGCATTATTAGTGTCTCTCAGCTATTATCTTCTAAGGATTTCTACTGCTTATTGTGATTTTTGATGATAAATCCTTCAGGTATTGATTATGTAAAAACTTGGAGAATTCAGGAAGTTTACATTCTGTTATTACCTATCTCATAATACAGGGGAAAAAAAGGTAATACTTCTGTTACCTGTTTAAGGATTTAGGCTTTAGATGGGTATGAAAAGTTACACACTTGATATGCCTTATATTTTAGAAAAATAGTAGAAAATCTCTGCAGTATTATGTTGCAAACTGGTTTTGTTTGGTACTTTTATTTTACATTTTAAAATGTGGGTGGTGGTGGTGGGGAAACCCCTTCTCTCCAAATTTATCTATTTGAGTCACTTAAAGTCATCTTTCTAATAGAGTGGAATGAAGTGGTGCCATCCAAATCAGTATTTCCATGTTTGCAATCTTGGATATTCAGTTTGTGCTCATCAACATCTACCTACATTTCTATTTTACTTTTCAATTTGTCATGCAGTTTTATTTAATGGTTCTCTCACTTATTGTGTCTCATGCAAACCATAAATTAGGCACATAGATATTGACTCATCCTGACTTACAAATATTAACCCACACAGTATGAATTCCTTCAGTGTTTGGGCATTCCTAAGAACATATGATGGGTTTTGATGTTCTCACTTCTACCTATTAGACATAGTATTACACAGGAAGTCAGAGGTACTATGAAAGAGCACTGGACTCGGAGTCAGAGGAGCTGAGTTCAAGCCCAGTTCAGCCCAAAGTGCAAATCATTTTAATTCTGTTTCTTTATGAGCAAAATGATGAAAATAAAAATAATACTCTTTCCTTTTATTTTCAGAAATCATTGTGAGGATCAAATGAGATAATTATCTTTCAAGAATGTTTTACAAACCATGAAGTAAAATAATATTTTAAAGTTTGAACTGTTTTGATTAGAATTTGTACTGCTCTTTTAAGTGACTGATTTGCTCTGAACTTTTATAGAATTTATTTAATCTCTAGCCTTTGGTTTATCTACTTTAAAATGTGAGTAGGAGAGATGACATAGAATTTTTATATATAAAACACAGTTTTTAAGGAGTGTTTGGCCCCAAACCAGAATGTACTGCTGTTTGTTCTTTAGTTATAGGTGATTTGAGAGTTATAGAGTGGGAAGAAATAATAGAGGAGATATTATTTGTTGTTTTTTTTTCTTTCTTTACGTTATTTTAGCTCTGGTATCAATTTTGAGTTATAGTTAAATAGCAACAATTGATTAAATATTGTAATGGGGGAGGGGTGAGAGCACTGACTCATATCTGTAATCCTAAGCACTTTGGGAGGCCAAGACGGATCACTTGAAGTCAGGAATTTGAAATTAGCCTGGGCAAAAGAGTGAGACCCTGTCTCTACAATAAAATTTTAAAAATTATTAACCAGATGTGGTAGCACACACCTGTAGTCTTGGCTACTTGGGGGCTGATGTGAGAGGGTTGCTTGAGCCCAGGAGTTCAAGGTCAACTATAATCATGCCATTGCACTCCAGCCTGGATAACAGAACAAGACCTTGTTTCTGAAAAAGAAAAAATACACACACACACACAGAGACACAGTGATAAAAAAATTTAAAAAAAAGAATTATTTTTTGGTGGCTAGGCGCCTTGTAGTGCTGGCTTCCCCTGCTAGGTAAGTGTCCTAGGAACCCATTGGCATCAGTGTACTAGCAACCATTGTTGTGAGAGGCTGCATTTCTCTTCAGTGAATTTTTTTGGAGGTTCATTGAACCCGTTTGCCCATTTCATTGTGGGTGATTTACAAATGCATCTACCAGCATCATGCTGAATGTTTGGCAGTTTTTGACCAAAAATGGCGTGACCCCCACTTCCTACCCTCCCTATTCACCCAATATCACTCTGATTAACTTTTGTTTCCCTGGTAGAAAATAATCCTCAAAGGGAAATGTTTTCTGATGTGGAAGAGGTGAAACAAAAAACAGCAGAAGCACTAAAAGGCATCAAAATTGACGAGTTCAAGGACTGTTTTACACAGTGGAAAAAGCATCTGGATAAGTGTATTGCATCAAATGGAGAGTACTTTGAAGGTCACTGAAATTTAAACATGAGAATAAATACACGATTTATTAATAAATACATTCTGGTTTTATCAAATCTCCCCTCGTATATATTTATGCATACATATAATATGGGTAATAATGAACCAAAATAGTGGTTATTTTTATGTTTTTGTAACTAGTAAATTAAGATTATTTCACTATTGATTCCTTTTTTTCAGCTAACATTTATATAATATCTCCTGTTTTGTAAGACACTTTGCTACTTGGTACTTGACTTGAAATGTCTGAAAGAATTATCTGTATGAAAAAGATAAAATGGAGAGTGGTAGAATTTCACACTTATCTAGTAAAGACTAAAGAATTTTTGCAGAAAATAAAGGTGCCTAGCTGTCTTATGGATCTGAAGATTTGACGGTGCCTATTGTCTTTTTTAAAAAAAGCAGAATTTCATACCTGTGATAAAATGACTAACTTTCTAACACAAAGTAATTATTTCACATATGTAGCATCATCTCTGTGTTTAAGCCTCAAGGACAAGAATTAGGTGAATATCTGCACACGATGATATTTCTCTCATTAATTTTAATAAAAGAATAGCTGCTGAACATCATAGCTGCCAAAAATATTAGGTAAATGGAAATGTTCTAATATATATTCTTGGAATTGATAGGAATTTTAGTAAACATAAAAGTTTCTTTTTATGTTCACAATAGAGGTTGTGAATAGAATAGAAACTGGCCATTTCAGGTCAGTGGTGTCACTGGGCATCCCATTAGTGCAGATTATTTAGCTTGAATACATTTTTAAGATTTACAAGAGGTATGCTGAAAGCATTGTATTAGCAGATAAAATTTTTGCAGAGACCTTTTGCATTTTTTTCTGTAGAAATAGACTTTTCTCCCCCCAACCCCCAATCTCAGAACATATTTTTACCTTTGCTAATTGAAACTGAAGCTAGATATGCTACAGGGGAGTTGAAGAAAAATATGTTTGACCAGCTTGCTGCGGTGGGGGGGGGGACTTAACCTGAACATTTGACTTCCCTCCTTTTTTTAGACACTTTAATTCTTGTAACTTTAAGAGTGTTAACCTAAGAGAAGCACCCCTAGTTCCTCACCACCCTACTCTCTAAATTCTTTCTAAATCCTCTTTTCCTTCATTTCTTTCACCTTTTCCTTCAAGTTTTTTTTTTTTTACTGGAAAGCTAACTAAGTAGCAAACAGCTTGAGTAGCTATTAATACTCTTTTACTTTTATCATTGTAAAGTGGTATTACCTGTTCTATTATTCTTGGACAGTATTAGTAATGGTAAAGGAGTGGTCAGTCTGTGAATGGATGAATGGGCAAAGAGAAAAAGTTATAGATAAGGTAACAGATAATTAACTTTTTGATTATTAAGCAACTGAAATTTAAGAGCAAATATACAAAGTATACTTTAGGGTTATTGGGTATCTTATAATATTTAGCATTGCCCTTTTCTTGAACTTTTACAAACAAAGATCATCATTTGCCCAGGATATATTTTATTTCTGAGTTTCCTGAGGGCAGAAGGTTTTGTTTTTTTGAGTTGGAGTCTCACTCTGTCACCTAGACTGGAGTGCAGTGGCTGCTCCCGGCCACTGCAGCCTCAACCTGCTGGGCCCCGGTGATCCTTCCGCCTCAACCTTCCAAGTAGCTGGAACTATAGGTGCGGGCTACCATGCCCGGCTAATTTTTGATTTATTGTAGAGATGAAGTCTTGCCAAGTTGCCCAGGCGGGTCTCGAACCCGTGGGCTCAGGCAATCCACTCACCTTGGCCTCCCAAAGCGCTGGGATTACAGGCTGAGCCACCGAGCCTGGCTGGGCAGAAGGTTTTTTACCTCTGTTTCCAGGGTCTAATTCTTAGTGTTCAGTAAATATTTGATGAATGAATAAATAATGGTGATACTAAGAAATACCAGTGCAATTCATGACATATACTTTTGGCTGTGTGCTGTATTCCAGTTATGTTTATATACAGATAAGAGATGTGTAGAAAAACAATGATAACCAATTTTCTAGCACTTAAGATTTATTTTTTACCAATTGCTGTATATGATTCTACTTATTTTCCTTTTCTTTCTTCTTTGTTCTACACAGTGCACAGCCCTGCCCGCTTATGGTATCTGCTCAATACTTTAAAAAATATTTACATGAATAGTATGCTTTAATAGAAATAACTTCTTGCTTGTTGTACAATTAATTACCTGTTCAATACAGAAGAGAAGGTGACTATTTTAGTGGTTTTCATTTTTCTCTTTTGGATTCTTTCTCAAGTGGCAAAAGATACAGATGTAATGAATTTGAAGCACATCAGGCTGAATTTAAAGTAACAAATATGGTCTATGAGATAGAATGCTGAGACTTTTCTCTTTCAATGATACAGTGGCAATATGTACAAAACTGTTATTCTTTGCTAGTTCACTATTAGAAGCATGCTAGTTGGGAAAATACAAATGCAATGAGAAATTAGTTTTATGACATGAATGTCATAACAAGTATTAAAATTCAATACCTTTTGGAAGTGTAACGATTTTGATGAGAGAAGAGAACAGTGGAGAAACAACAGTGTTTACAACGGGGTCTATCTGTTGACTTGCCAGTGATGCCAGTTTACATGTTCTACTTTAGAAGTAGTCTATCACTGTTGACCTTTGTGACTCTTTTGAACATTTTCCACCTTCCCTTAGAATGATGCTCTCCTAATTTTTCTCCTTTGTATCTTAGTTATTTACTGTACTCCTTCTACATCATTAAAAACTTTTATCCTTATCTATTTCTTGGAAATGATACCAGTTTTACACAATTCTTATTAAGACAGCACTGATTATTAGTGGCGTATTATGTAATCTCCAGTAAGATAAAGTTCCTGAAATGTGTACTTTATGAAGATGATGTGCTCATATTGCTTGATGTGGGATTTTTTTTTTTTGAGTTGGAGTCTCACTCTGTCGCCCAGACTGGAGTGCAGTGGCTGCTCCCAGCCACTGCAGCCTCGACCTGCTGGGCTCCAGCGATCCTTCCGCCTCAGCCTTCCAAGTAGCTGGAACTACACCCGGCTAATTTTTTGATTTATTGTAGAGATGAGGTCTCACCAAGTTGCCCAGGTGGTTCTGCAACCCGTGGGCTCAGGCAATCCACTCACCTCAGCCTCCCAAGGTGCAGGATTACAGGCTGAGCCACCGAGCCTGACTTTTTGCTGTGTTTTAAAAGACACTTCTTGGTTTTCTTTGCTCCAGCCTTGTCCCCCCCCCAAGCAATTTTTATGAGTAAAAGCATTTTAGGCATCCCCTTTTTCAGTTACCAAAATATTTCAGATAAATTCTTATTTATATGGTTAAAGCATGACCATCTGGCCCTTTTCTTGAGATTGTTCTATCCATTGTAAGTGTATATTCTTTTCTGGTCAAAATAACTTGCTTATTGTAGGCACATTGAATTTCTTATTTTTGATCTGAATATATGAGCATATTATGAAAATTTTTAACCATATATGAAATAAAACAGATAATTAACCTATTTATCTTTTTAGCAAGTATAAATAAATGGCCAATCTTGTTCTATCTAAACTCTACTTAGTTCTTTCCCACCCCAGAGTATATTGAAGCAAATTTCAGACATTCCATTTGTAGCTCTATGTATTGTATTATATATCTCTAAAATATAAAATTTCTTTAAAATGAAATCATTAAAACCAAACCCTCATAAAAACCGAAAGTAATTCATTAATATCATGAAATGCATGCAACCCTAAAGTGCTGTATTTTCCTATGAAATATTAAATAATAGGACTCGGTTATGCAATGAAGAAAAGAGAAGTGAATCTCCCAGGGTTCAGAGCATGCTGATAGTGCTATGTAGCCAATGATTATGCCCAACAAAAGTGACTTTTTGCCCACACAGCTGAAGTGTGGTGCTTCTTATTTGAAAAATGATTAATTGATGTCAATTTCATGACTTAGAATTTTTAATGCTTTGTATTCACTTAGTTTTTCTACCTCCATCTTACAGATTGCATTCCATTATGTGAATGGCGCTTGCCAAATGGTGCAGAACAAATCCTGTGTACTTCCATAAGGGACAACTTTACCTGTAGGTAGGCCCTGGACATCAGCATTTATATTTATTTAAATACCCTGCATAAACCATGTGCAGTGCTGCATGTCAGTAATCCTGGTTACTTGGAAGGTTGAGGTGGAAGGATCACTTGAACTCAGGAGTTCGTGATCAGCCGGTCAACGTAGTGAGACCCTGTCTCTAAATACATGTATACATATTCAAAGTACATGTATACATACATTTGTATGTACATACCCTGTAAGTCTTTCTAATGTGTAGCCAGGGGTGAGAGTATATATTAATCTACATTTTATCTTCACCAGTTCAAGATTGTAAGTATAAATATAACTCAGTAATTCTGTTAGCTTTGTTTCACTTGCTGGGTATTTCCTTTCCTTTTGTTTTGCTACTTTTAAAGGCTAATTATAGTAGTATGAACCATTCTGTCCACATAAAAGCTTATTGAAGAGGTTAAATGTTCTTGCTAATTAAAGAAAACACTAATTTGACAGACTGTTGTTTTGTATTAGTAATTTTCATTATTTTTAAATAAAGGCACATAAATAGTTTTTTTTAGGAATTCTACTATTTTAGACTTATTTTTCTTTTTACTATTTAAGTGATTGTAAATATTCAGATGATATTTATTTTGGAGATAATTGATTTGTGCTTTGGTCTCTAGATGGGACAGAGACAAGATGTAATTATTCTTTTCCATGTCAGGAAGTTTTATAATGCTCAGTCCCTAGCCATGCCTTACCTATTCCCAAAGCATCTGTGTGTATGTGTGTGTGTGTGTGTGTGTGTGTGTGTGTGTGTGTGTGTGTGTGTGTGTGTCTGTGTATCTAGCTATTGCTATTGTATTTTCCATTTGCCAAAGGACTCAGCATAATGTCAATTTTCATTGTACTTTTGTATGACAAATTATTATGTTCAATCTCACTTTATAGGAAAGGAAACTAATATCAGAAGTCAAATGGCTTGTCAAATTTTCAAAGAAAATAGTTAAGATGGTTAAGATGGTTGCCTGTGGTTTATCTCATTCAAAAACACTCTTCAGTGTCGTGGAAGCTTAAATTTTAAAAAGTATAGATGTTGCCTGTCTTTTGGTTTGACTAAGTCAACATATTTCTTGGAATTCTTTTAATAATGTTCTTATTTGCCTGGCTATCTCTTGTTGGACTGATATGACCATCTGTACCTGTTTCCTAAGGGTACTGTAACAGCAGAATTTATTCTCACACATTTCTAGAGACTAGAAATCCAAAATCGAGTGTCAGCAGGGCCATACTCCCTCTGAAGGCTCTGAAGAATTCTTCCTTTTCTCTTTCTGGCTGCTCCCCATAATCCTTGACTTTCTTTGACTTGTAACTGTATCACTCCAATTTCTACCTCTTTTGTCACATGACCTTCTTCCCTGCTTGTCTCTCTTTGTGTCCTTTCCTCTTTTGATAAAGATAAAGAGCCATTGGATTTAGGAGGCATACTAATTTAGTATGACCTCATCTTAACTTGATTACAGTGGCAAAGATCTTATTTTTTAAATAGGGTCATATTAACAGATACTTGGGGTTAGGACTTGAATGTATCTTTTTGGGAGATACATCTCACCCCACTACATCATCATCCTAGAATTCAGTGTGTATTATGCCTGCTACTTTCCTGGCCTTGCGTTTGTTTGTTTTTGTTAAATAAAGGACTCTGTCTCGTACCATTATGTACCTACAACAAGCCATAATATAATGATTAATTCTGGAAGCAGAAGAAGCTGTAAGATATTTTATCTTCAGTTTAGTGATAATAAACTGTTATGGTGTGAGTTTGTGTTTACCAAAACTCATATTGAAATTAGATCTCCGGTATAGTGGTGTTTGGAAGTAGGAGGGAGGGCCTTGTGGTCAGTGTTGGATCATGGGGGCCGATCTCTCATGAATGCTTGGTGCCATTGTCATGGTAGTGAGAATTCTCCCTCTGGCAAGATTGGATTTGTTTTTTGAGAATGGATTAGTTCACAAGAGAGTGGGTTGTTATAAAGCCAAGATTCTTTTGGGGTTTTTGTCTCTTCACATGTGTTTGATTGCCCAGTGACACTCTCTGTCATGCTGTGTCACCAGAAGCCAGGGCCATGCCCTTGAGTTTTAAGGCCTGCAGAACTATGAGTGAAATGAACCTCTTTTCCTTATAAATTATCCAATCTCAAATATTCTGTTATGCCAACAAAAAGCAGACAATGATAGCAACAAAAAGAGTCAGTGGTTGAATATAACCAAATAGACACTTGTCTACACATTATGAATAAAATGTTAATTATTTGCCTCCTATTATATAATCTTTTCTGTGATATCACTTTGTGTTTTTTCTTATTAATAAGCATTTTTAGTTAATAATACCCGACATTAAAATGACATGACAGATATTAGCATAGTTATGACTTTAGCGTTCTTCTAATCAAACTGCTGTCATTTTACAGCTGAGGAAAGAGAGGTCTGGTGAGGTTAAGTGAGTTGTCAAAAACCAGAGGTAGGTGATGACATTTCTAGGTGGGTCCTGAGTGTTTAGTATTGAATTCTATAATGAACTTAATGTGGCAAATTTGATAGTACCTAGAGGACACTGATGAAAATCAAAAACAGGTTTGAAAATGAATACTGAAAGAATTTGGAATAATTTAAAGGCAAAAATAAAGGATGACTAAATTAATATTATTGTTTACCCTTGAAGGCAAATAGAGGAAAAGAGACTCAGGCATCAAGAGAGGCAAATTCAACTTTGTTTTTCAACTGGGAAGTTTGACTGTGGGACTGTTAGGAATTGTCAGGGAGAATTTGGAGAGAAATGAACTCTACCTTCTTTGTTCAAAACAAAATGTTAGTCAAACCCACACTGGTCTACATATTAGTTTAGTATTATCTGAAAACTTCAAAATTTTTTCAACTCCATTTGTTTGCATAGTTTATTTCCTAACTTGGACCACATCATTGATTCCTCCTCAGAATTACAACTTTAAATTTATTTTACAAGGAGTACTCCCATCTTCTACAACAACAATCTCTGAAATTTCTGAACCTGTGGTTCGTTAGTACCTGATTTTTCTGTCTGTTTCCCTTATAAAACAGAATATGATGTATAGATGGGTTAAAGTGTGTGCCTCTAGTGGGATCCTTGATACCTAACAGGAGATGAGGGCAGAAGGAGAAAGTCAGTATTCCTACTAGCTATATTGACTCATACTCTTCTGGGCTTTGTCATGGCTTCAGCTACTTGATGGATTTTCTATGAATGAAATGTGTTTCCACTGATGTCAATACTTAGGTACCTTCTACACGGACCTTTCTTCACTTGTTTGTTCTGGTACTGTACTGGCAAATTTATGCTGTCTGCCTGCTGTTTGTATACAACCGCAAACTCTTTTCTACTAACTGTCATTCATATGTCTGTAGCTTTCCCTTTTGATACATTTAAGCAATTATCTACTCATTGGTTTTCCTTTTATTTTGTTTTAAAATAGTCTAATGACTTTTCTCCCACAGACTTTTGCAAGCTATCTAAAAACAAAACAAAACAAAACTGAAAACAAGTAACTAACCCTTGCTTGCTAGTAGATGGTCATCCAAGTTGCTTTTCTTGCCTCGGAAAGGAAGATAGTTGGCACTCAGGATGTCTGTCAGTTTGCCTCTTCCTATTGCATCTAGTCACCAACCAAATTCTTCATAACAACCAGTGCTTAAAAATTTAAGGCAGAGCCGGGCTCGGTGGCTCAGCCTGTAATCCCGCGCCTTTGGGAGGCTGAGG
>NW_007245709.1:51262-78414 GCF_000164805.1 Carlito syrichta
GCTGAGGCGGAAGGATCCCCGGAGCCCAGCAGGTCGAGGCTGCGGTGGCCGGGAGCGGCCACTGCACTCCAGTCTGGGCGACACAGAGTAAGACTCCAACACACACACACAAAAGAAGTTTAAGGCAGGAGCTCTGGGGACATCAAAGGAGATTATGGTTATTAGTACTCTTGCTGGTTGTCAAACAGGGTTGCCTTTGCCTATATTTAGGTTAAATTAAGAAAGAAGTGGATACAATGTCTTTGCAGCAATATGGATGCAGCTGGAGACCATCATTCCAAGTGAACTATCACAGAAACAAAAAAATTGAATACTGCATGTTCTCACTCACAAGTGGGCACTAAACATTGGACACATGAACACAAAAGCAGGACAACAAATGCTGGGCATTGCTAAAGGTTAGAGGAAGGGGGCAGGGATAAGGGTTCCACAGTCACCCATTGGGTACCATGTCCACTACCCTGGGAATAGAGGACTTGCTAGCAGCCCAAACCTCACCTGCATGCAGTTTACAAATGTAGCAAGTCCTGACGTGTATCCCTCAAATATAAATACATACATACATACATAAGTTTATTTTGCTATTTGAAAAAGAAAAAAGAAAGAAGTAGACTTGATAAATTAATATGGGCTAATTCAAAATAATAAGTATCGGTGCGGAGAACCCCTTATCCTGGGACACGGGGCTCAGCCAAAAGACGGCCGCCACCTTGCCCGTCACGTACCGCATGTTCGTGGGGGACCTGGTGCTAAATCATTCGTAGATGACCTGCTTCTGGGTCGGGGTTTCATACCTAGCAGAGCAACTCCCTCACTGCGATCTATTGAAAGTCAACCCTCAACACAAGGGTTTGAAAAAAACAAACAAAAAAACAGCCCAAAACAACAAGTATCTAAGCCAGTATATCCAATGGAAAAGTTATAGAACTTCCACATTAACTTAATTGGACTTTGTAGGTGGTAGCATTGAGTTGCTCTTAAAGAGACAACAAATCAAGAGTTATGTAGACCCCCAGTGAATAATTATGAATGCAGACTTTTGTATGGCCTAATGTGTTTACTTCTAGTGTTGTTGTTTATTAACCATATGGTTTTTGAAGAAATTACTTTTCTGAGCTTCAGTTATCTTATCTCTTAAAATGGGACAAATAACACCTACCTTGCATTGTTATTGTGAAGGGGATATTAAACCAGGTGAGGTAATGTGTGTAAGGAGCCTAACATAGTCCTTGGGCAATGTAAGTGCCTCATAAATTATACAGTATTTCTTTATATTTGTATAGCACTGTTCAATTTTCTCACATACCGTGCCATTTGATCTTTTAAATGAAGCTATGAAGTATCAGGAAAGGTGGTAACAGCACCTTTCCTACAGATGAGAAAGCTAAGCTACAGGGACTAGTTAGTCCAGGATCCCATGGCTATTTATGGTCCATAGCATTAGCCTTTCTCCACTTTAATTAAACTTCTAACATTCTAGTTTACTTATTTAAGTTTCTAACTATGTAGGTGTAAGGAGTTAAGTAAGGGAGCCGGTGCTTTAGTAGAATTCCTGATACTTACAAACCTGTGTGAAAATGAAATAACATACTTAAAGGGCTTTGGGAAATAATTTAAAATGCTAAACAGACATATAAAATAGCATGTTTCTTGCAATTATTTTAAGTTGTTACCTTTAGTCTCTTAATAGTTACATTTCCTTTACTTGGTGGTAAATTGAAATATCTAAAAAAATAACCATTTCCAAAAAAAGAAAAGAAAAACTTCTTATAACTATTTTTCTGCTTTAGTTACTGGATTAGCCTTGCTCAAATATTCTTATAATAGCAAATTTCATATTGCTTCTAAGTCTTTTGTTGAAGAATTCCTAGGTATTATAGCTCATTTTTTGTTGGAGAAACAATTTTTATTAACATGTGGCAACGAAACCATCACTTAATGAATAATGAGCAAATAATGTAGCACATTGCCAGATTATCTTTTTCCTTTTAAGCTCACTGAAAGAAAATATTTCAAATAATTATTAACGTTTGTAGAAAATCTTGTGCAAAAATAGGTGGAAAGTACTCCACTCTTCTGCCATACCTGGGCATAAAGAAATATTGGCCCATTTATATTCGGTATAGCACATGTTAAACTTACCCTAACTCCATTATACTTCCTTCAATGTAAAGAACTTGGGCAGGTGTTATTAATAAAAAATAATCATAAAAAATCTCCTACTTAAAATAAGGATGCTATTCTCCCAGCTTTGAAGCTCACACATACCCTCTAACTTATCCCAGCTTTCGCTCATCTGGTCTTTAAATGTCTTCTTTCATGTGGTCAGCCCACGAGCCGTGCGTACTGCCGCTCAATCACGCCACTGTACGTAGCCATCATGAGGGTGCTTTGCATGATTTGCATTTCCTGTACTGTTTGAGCTTCAATGAGCTCTAAGCGCCACGTATGAGGAAACCACTGCCAAATAATGCAGTGATTTTAGTCAAACCAGATGAGCTTGTGCTAGAGTCAGGCTACCAAGTTGGTTGGGGGTGGGGAGGTGTTGTCAGGATATCCTGTTAAAAAAGGATTCTTCAAGATGTCCGCACATGCAAGATGTGAATTCCTTAACAAATCTGGCCATGTAATGTAAGAAGGTTACTTTTCGGAAGATATGTCTAAAAGGCTGAGATGAATAACTGTGTGTGTGTGTGTATACACATATATATATGTGTGTGTATATATATTACATATATATATCTTAGAAAATTCAGCCCTTTAGATTTTATTATTATATCATGCTGTAATGTAAGTATTTATTGTGACAGCAATAGATTTTGATAACATTAAGTTTTTAGCCATACTGAATGAAATTTAGTCAAAATTAAATTAAATACATTGATTATGTGTCCGCTTCTCCTGTAAAAGAAAACTTGTATTTTATTAAAAAATGATTGATAAAAGCTGTTGGACAAGTATTACAGAAATGGTATCGTGGTGGGCCAATGAATAGCTGCTAAAGTGGGGAAGAAAAAAACCATGTACCAGATACTAGTCTTCATGAAAAACATAGACAGATGGGGAGACAGACCTATATGATGCCACAAATAGATGAATATCTTGTAAGAATTTCAAACAAATGTTGAAAGATCCAATAAAAATGTAAAATTAGTTTAAAAGTATATCTTGTGCTTATAAACATAGTGTATTTATTCTGCTCACCTGAAACCCAGCTTCTAAATTGTCCATAAAATATTTTATCAATATTAAGCAAAAAAAATGTAGACTGAAGCTATATATAAGCACAGAAATATTAAAATGAGCCTCATTAATAGCAGTGACTTTAATTTTTCTTAGACTTCTTAGACTTAGATATGGTATTAAAATGCCTACAAGAAAACCTTCTGTAGAAATCCTTTGTAATATTGATTGATAATAGTTTCACAGATTTCCTATTCTTGAATATGGACAATTGAATAATATTTGTTCTCTTTTCCCATGTAATGTATACTTCATAAAAGTGGACCCATTAACTTGTTGTAGATGGTATATTCAATAGTCTTCAGTACAGGTTCACTTGATTATATCCTACCAGCTAATCAGTGCCTATCAGGCCTGCCCTACAGCACTGGTAAGATACTCTAAAGTGGAAACTTTAAAGCCACAGGCACTTACTGAGGAAATTGTTGTATAATTATCTATATTAAGAAAAGGTAGACAGTGTATGTGGATAAAAAAGTTTGCATCATTATACTATACTAGAACCTAGAACAGTTTTGCATGTTGCATCCATTATGTAGTCATTTAAGTCTAAGAATATTTTTCTTTTTTTTTCTTTTAAAATTATTTATTTATTTTTTATTATGAAGTTGTGGGGTACAGTTAAGGGTTAGGTATACAATTGCATTTCATTCAGGCACCCTGTTGATATGGGGTGTTTCCCCGTTCCCAGACAGATATTTGCTACTGTTAATCCCATCTCCCTCCCCCCACCATAGTTTCCCAGTACTGTCAGTCATTTTCGTATAGTATTGCATTGGATGTTTAAGGTCCATTATATGAGTGAGAACATGTGATTCTCGGATCTTTGTTTCTGTGAGAGGTCACTCAGTATTATAGACTCTAGTTCTTTCCAGGTTGCTGCGAATTCATGATTTTGTTCTTTTTTATGACTGCGTAGTATTCCATCATGTATATGTACCACATTTTTTAAATCCAGTCCTCTTTTGACGGACAGCATGGCTGTTTCCATGTTCTTGCTGAATATTTTTAATGAAATGCGCACTGTAATGTTAAAGGCCCACCTTTATTTCCTTTTAAACTTCTCTTTTATACTTTTTTGCTGATTTCCACTTTTAGCTCTCAACGTAGTATAATATATGACTTAACCATCATCCAGTGATCAATTTGGCATTTTTAGATTGTTACTAAGGTGATCTGTCATGGAAAATATTGGCCCATAGAGCTTTCAGAGTCTGAATTTGAAGGAGAGGAAACTTGCCCTCTAGAGTTCTTCATGTATTTAACTTGATATGTTCACTGATAATATTGGAATGTTGCATTTTAAGTAATATGTCATAGCTGCTATATAGGTTACTAACATTATTCTTACTAGATAAATTAGTTTTAAGACCATTGAGCTTATTGTTAGAGATTTTAGTTTAGTTGAATAATGAATAATATTGTACCAATTTTTCTTTGAACATTCTTCTTGGTTACTTAGTTCCTAAGAAACTATTTTTTTAATCTAAAAATAAATTGTATTTTTAGATGCTTAATCCCATGGGGGAAAGGAACACATTTTGCATTAGTTGTCTTTAATTTATTAAACAGTTCTATAATGTACTCTGTGCATAGATCACGAATACCACTGGCACACATTTTTCTGACCTCACAACATAAGCTGCACTCGTGTCGCAATCCCAGCAAATGTGTTTATAAAGATTCCAGCAATAATAATCTTGTGACTAAAAAGAAACAGAAGCTGAAACTAAGAGCCAAACAGATACCTACTGGTTTTCTTGAGTCTAATCTGATTAAAACATGGATCTCAAAAACATTAAATACAATGTTATGTCAGACAGGTAGTATATGATAAATATAGCTCTTGACAGGAAATCGTTATTAAATTAGTATTACTGGTAAATCTTTTATGGAAATTTCACTTCAATTTAAATTTAAGTTAAGGTTTTCCTATTTTTCACCTCCAGTGCATCACTATATTTTTGTGTTTTGGTGTTAAATATGTAATTTTCTGTTGAATGAAAAGCAGTTTTTCTACTTTTAAATACCACGCATCTTTATTATCACTAATCAAACGGGTTAGACATAAAAAGTAAAAAAGAATCCATAGTGGTCATTGGCAAAGACAACCTAAATACAACAAACTTAAAGGCAACAACCACCTGCCTGGCTTTTAATTAGGACGAGCAGTTTTTTTAATGTGAGACACATCAACTTGGTTGAACCCCAAATTATTTATTTTAAGAATGGTAAATACTTGACACAGAAAATTTGAGAACTTTCTGTCAAACTTCATCAATATCATACCATCTTTACTGTTTGTTTTGTGGAATGGGGGTAAACAGTTAGTTCTTGTATAACCCATATATCAGTAGCTAAACTCCGAATACTCTAATTTTTTGACAGTTCAGAAAGTATTTTTTTAAAAAAGGAAATATTTTTACAAAACAAGATTATTTGGCTGACTTACATTAATGAAACATTTTGGCACATGTAAACGATTTCATTGAGCTATTACAGCTACCCCCAGAAAATCTTGGTTTCCATTTAAAATGTCATCAATGTGGAAAAAATACCATCAGTCAAGTTGCATATATTCTAGCTGAAGAGAAAAAAAAAAAAAGGTAAAGAAAAGATGAAACAAACTGTAAGCTTTCAGTGCATTTTTGGCTTCCTTTAAGGAATTTTAACTTAGGTATGTTCATTTACTTGTGGCATTGAGATTTTTTTTCTTTTTATTCCGTTATATGTTTTCATCTTCATAGTAATAAATCCATTGAACATTATTTTTAACTTTCTGCACCTCTAACCAGACACTGGGAATGCTATAGTTCTTGTGAATGAGAATAATAAAATAAATTATTTGTTTGAAGAAAAATAGGGATATCACTTTACAACAAAGAACTAAAAAATTGCATATGCCATTATTCTTGTCTTCTCTCTTTACAATTATTCTTAAGGACTTGGTGGAAACAAAGTCCTTTTTAGGAATTTAATTCAAGCAGAAACCTGTATGCAACTTGCAGAAACAACACTGGGACCCTATGTTCTATCTATTAAAACATAGCAATACATATGTACAACTAAGTGGCTATTTAGTGCTCCTTGAGTTCTGTGGATGACTCTTGTCTAGTGGACCTTAAGCCTTTCTCTTTGCATCGGGACTACTTTGGGGTAGGCCCAGGGTACTAGTTCTGACTCGTGAAGAGCTTCAGAACCCGTCTTCTGTGCTCATACTTGCACAGAGTAGAGGAGTGATTTATGTTTCTATTAGGAACATTCAGTTTAATTGCATCACGTACTTAGTGTGGAAAAAGATGTCTAAACCACAATACAAAAGTCAGAGATAAACATGAAAATATTTTGAGGCTTGGTATTGAATGTGCTAGCCTGCAAAAAACTCTATAAAATCATATGGTGATTATAATATAACCAGCTACATTGTTGTGAGAATCTGCGTTCAACTTCAATGAGTTATTTTTGTAGATTCTTTCCATACATTTGCCCATTTCATGATGGGTGATTTACGAGCACATCTGCCCATACCATACTGAGTATTCATCAGTTTTTGACCAAAAATGGCATGACCCCTGTGCCCCATTCTTCTTATTCACCTGACCTCACCCCAAGTGACTTTATTTTGTTTTTCCGTGTGAAAATAGTCCTCAAAACCATTTTGCTGATGTGGAAGAAGTGAAACAAAAAATGGCAGAAACACTAAAAGGCTTCTAAACTAATGAGTTCAAATAGTTTTGAGCAGTGGAAAAAGCATCTTGGTTGGTATATTGGATCAAATGGAGAACTTTAAAGGTGACTGAAGTTTAAACATGTATCAAGAAATAAACAATTTTTAATAAATACATTCTGGGCTTTTTGGGGGTCTCCCCTTATACTTCTCTTCTAGATATGTAAGTTTGCAATTTTTCCAGAGACTCCCAGCTATTATGTTTAAGGCAATAAATGAGTCTCCTTCACCTCCAATTTTTTTTCTTACTTTCTCCCTACAGTTGTATTATATCTACATGGTCAAAACAAATGCCTTTTATGTTCTGTTTTGTCATCCTGATTCCCACATTGGTTTTGTTTTTAATTCTGTGGTTAAATTCATTTATTGGAAGACTTTTGCTTCCGAACAATATGCAATAACAAGAACTGAATTTATTATTCCACCTGAAACAAAAGTAGACAAAATATATGAAAATATCATTTTCAAGACCCTGAACATCAAGCAACGAAGGACACTGATCCCTGAACAAAGGGAACCAAATGAGATAGGCCCTATAGTTTCCCTAGTTTAATGTCTTGAGATAGTTTCTAGGCTTTGGTGCAAGGAGGAGGAATCCAGGGTGGTCTGGCAGACCCCTTGATTTGAGGAGATGGAGGTATGTGTCTAGGTAGTTAAAGGACAGAATACTGGAATAAAGAGAGATGGTCTACGAGAGACTTCCAGATTGATGCACAGGGTACTAAATGGGTATTCAGATGAGTACTGATCAGCATATGCATACTAGGAAACTTTCAAGGCTAGAGAAAGAACTATCTGAGAAAGTTAGAGGATGTCTTAGTTTGTGTTACTGTGAAAGAATACCTGAGGCCGGGTAATTTATAAAGACGAGGTTTATTTGGCTCATAGATCTGAAGGCTGTACAAGAAACATGGCATCCACATCTGTTTCTGGTGAGGGACTCAGGCTATTTCCACTCATAGCAGAAGGTGAAGTGGAGGAGCTAGTCTGTGGAGACCACATGATGAGAGAAAGAAGGCAAGTAGAGGAGGGAGGAGGTGCCAGAATCTTTTCAACAACCAGTTCTTGTGGGAACTAAGATTGAGAACTCATTTGCTTCTGTGAGAATGACAAGTCATTCATGAGGGATGTGCCCCCATGATCCAAACACCTCCCACCAGGTCCCACCTCCAACGTTGGTGATCAGATTTCAACATGAGACTTGGTGGGGCCAAACTATATGGAAGCCATAGCAGAGGAAATAGTGCACACTGCTCACAAAAGCCCAGAAATATAGTACCTGGTTCCCACCAGAAAGACTGGGAAATATTTGGTCAGGGCTGAGGTTCAGCTGGGGAGTAATCTGCTTCCAAGCTCATATGGTTGTTTTTAGCACATAGTTCCTTATGGTCTGTTGGACTAAGGGCTTTAGTTTTCTGCTTGCTGTTCATAGGCCACCCTTATTTTCTTACCACATGAATCTTTTCAATATGGCTGCTTGTGTCATCAAAACCAGCAAAGAGAGAGAGTCTCCTTGCATGGCAAAATGCTACCATCTTATATAATGTAGTCGCATACATCCTGTTACCTTTGCTGTATTCTGTTGTATAGAGGCAAGTATTATATAGAGTATAAATACATGGAAGTGGGATCATGGGGCCCCTTTAAAGTATCTCCTCCATGCCAATAATTAGGGCAGTATCTTAATAACAGCTGAAATTTTCAAAAGAAAAAAAAAATTACATCCGAAGAAAGACTTAACTATGGCAACAGATTTCTCATTAGAAACTTTACAGGAGAAAGACAGTGAAGCAATATCTTTAAAGCACTCAAAGAAAACCATACATTTCGATACCCAGTAAAAATATCACTCAAAACTAGAAGTAAAATCAAGGCTTTCTGACTAACGGGGGGGGGGGGGGGGGGCGGGGGAGAAAAGAAAGAGTTGAAAGAGGAAACAAATTTCCTTTGGCTTAATTTGGAATATTAGGTACCTCCCTCCACTACCTCCATCAAATCTTTGATTTCTCATTGGTCATGATCTTAGGTGAGGAGTATATGTCTTTTTATCATGTTCCCCACATCTGGGCTGATACATATACTTATGCTTTCTCACTTTATTGGTGGGTGGTAATAATAGAATCAAGTCAAGCTATTTATCTTAGTGCTTTTGAATAATTTCATCTGTCATCTCTTTCTTTATAAAATAATTTTTTAGAGGGTCAGTGAACTATGTTGAGCTTTTTAAGAAGTCTTATTTAGAGACTAATTTGAGGGTTTCATATTTAATTGAGAGTAACATGTTCAAATATTTAAATTATTTAAATATTGATAATTTAAATTTAAAATTATTTAAATTAAAGTAAAATTACTATTTATTTTTATTTGTTAGCATTGTTTTTATATTTTTACTTATTTTTATTAAGAAGGAACACATGCGTGTTCATGACATGGGTATATTGTGTAGTGGTAGGGATTGGGTCTCAGGTGGTACATTCCCTAGATAGTGAGCATTGTGACCCATAGATAGTTTCTGAACCCTAACTCCCTTTTTCCTCCCTCCTTTGGTGACCCCAGTGTCTGTTATTACCATCTTTGTGACTGTTTAGCTCCCACATGAGTGAGAACATGCATGTGAACTTTTTCTGAATCAGTTCACTTAGGGTGATGATTTCCAGCTCCTTCCGTGTTCTGCAAAGGACGTGATTTCTTATTTACTTAATTTTTTAGTTGGAGTCTCACTCCGTTGCCCAGGCTGGAGTACAGTGGCACACTCACAGCCACCCCTTCATCGACGTGCTGGGCACCAGTGATCCTTCTGTGTCAGCCTTCCAAGTGGCCAGAACTACAGGCCCTCGCTACCACATCCAGCTAATGTTTTGATTTATTGTAGAGGCGAGGTCTCACCAGGTTGCCAAGGCTGGTCTTAGACTGCAGGCTCAGATACTCCACTCACCTCAGCCTCCCAAAGTGCCGGGATTACAGGCTGAGTCACCGAGCCTGGCCAGGACACAATTTAATTCTTTTTTTATGGCTGCATAGTATTTCATGGTATATGCCGCATTTTTATTATCCACTGATCAATTGGCATTTAGGTTGATTCCATATCTCTGCAATTGTGAATTATGCTGCAATGATGATTTTATTTAATGAATTCTGTTCCTTAGGGTAGATACCCAGTAGTGGGATTGCTGGATCAAATGGTAGATCTACTTTTAGTTTTTTGAGTAATCTCTATACTACTTTCTATAAGTGTTGTACTAATTTGCACTCCCACAGTGTATACGTGTTCCCTTTCTCTGCATCTGCACCAGCATTTTTTTTTTTTTCTAATGGCAGGTCTGACTGATGTAATGTGATATCACATTGTGTTTTTAATTTGTATTTCCCTGATGTTGAGCATCTTTTCATATGTTTGTTGGCATCTTCTTTTTCGTACATCTTCTTTTTGAAAGATGTCTGTTCATGTTTGCCCTCTATTTTAATGGGGTTATTTGTTTTTTCTTGCTGAACTGTTTGAGTTCTTTATGGATTCTAGATATTAGTCTTTGTCAGATGTACAGTTTGTGAATATCTTCTCCCATTCTCTATGTTACCTGTTTGCTCTGTTGATTAATCCTTTTGCTGTGCAGAAGCTTTTAGTTTAATCAAATTCTACTTGTTTGTTGTAGTTGCATTTGCTTTTGGGGTTTGGCTATAAATTATTTGCCTAGGCCGATGTCTGTAAGAGTTTTTCCTTGGTTTTCTTTTAGGATTTTTATGTTTTCAGGTCTGACACTTCAGTCTTTAATCCATCTTAAGTTAATTTTTGTATATGAGAAGAGATAGGGATCAAGTCTCATTTTTCTGCATGTAGCTCTCCAATTTTTCCAGCACCATTTGTTGAATAGGGTGTTGTTTCCCCAGTGCATGTTTTTGTCTGCTTTGTCAATGATAGTTGGTTGTAGGTATTTGGGTTGTAGGTATTTGGGTTTATTTCTGGATTCTCTCTTCTGTTCCATTGGCTGATGTGTCTGCTGTTGTACCAGTACCATGCTATTTTGGTAACTACAGCCTTATAGTATAATTTGAAGTCAGGTAATGTGATGCCTCCAACTTTGTTCTTTTTGCTTAGGATTGCTTTGGCTATTCTGGTGCTTTCTTAGTTCCATATGAATTTTAGGATTGTTTTTCCTACTTCTGTAAAAAATGACATTGGTGGTTTGATAGGGATTGCATTGAATCTGTAGATTACCTTGGGTAATACGATCATTTTAACAATGTTGATTCTTCAATCCATGAACATGGGATGTTTCTCCTGTTGAATGTGTCCTCTGTAATTTCTTTTATCAGAGTTTCATGTTCTCCTTGTAGAGATAGAGATCATTCATCTCCTAGGTGTTTTAGCTTTTTGGCTGCTATTGTGAATGGAGTTGAGTTCTTGATTTGATTCCCAGCTTGGTCTCTGTTGGTGAATAGTGGTGCTACTGTTGTATGTTTATTGAATTTATGTCCTGTAACTTTACTAAATTTATTTATCAAGTCCAGGAGTCTTTTGGAGGAGTCTTTAGGGTTCTCTTGGTATAAGATCATAACATCAGCATCTAGAGATACTTTGATTTTTTTTCTTTTACAGTTTGTATACCCTTTATTTCTTATTCTTGCCTGATTGTTCTGGCTAGGACTACCAGTACTGTGTTGAATAGTTGTGGTGAAAGTGGGCATCCTTGTCTTGTTCCAGTTCTCACAGGGTGTGTGTTCACATTTTCTCCACTCAGGATGACATCTGCTGTGGGTCTGTCATATATCACTTTTATTATTTTGAGGATTGTTCCCTCTATGCCTGTTTTGCTGAGGGTTTTTATCATGAAGGGATGGTGGATTTTATCAGATGCTTTTGCTGCATCTATTGAAATGACCATATGATTTTTGTTTTAAATTCTGTTTATTTAGTGGATCATGTTTATTGATTTATGTATGTTGAATCACCCTTGCAACTCTGGGATAAAACCCATGGTCATGGTGTTTTGTTTTTTACCCCCAATGTGATGTTGAATTCGGTTTGCTAGTATTTTGCATCTGTGTTCATAGGGAATATTAATTTGTAGTTTTCTTTTATTGTTGTGTCTTTTGTTGGCTTCAGTATCAGATACAGGCCTCATAGAATGAATTAGGGAGGATTCCCTCCTCTACAGTATTGTGTAATAACTTCAGTAAAATTGGTACCTGTTCTTCCTTAAAGGTCTGGTAGAATTCAACTGTGAGCCCTTCAGGTTCTGGATGTTTTATTGTTGGGAGACTTCTAATTTTTGTTTTATTTATTTTTTATTTTTATTTTTTTGAGATGGAGTCTCACTCAGTTGCCCAGACTGGCATGCAGTGGCCAGTCCCAGCCACTGCAGCCTCGACCTCCTGGGCTCTGGCGATCCTTCCATCTCAGCCTTCCAAGTAGCTGGAACTACAGGCATGCGCTACTATGCCCGGCTAATTTTTTGATTTATTGTAGAGATCAAGTCTCGCCAAGTTGCCCAGGTGGGTCTCAAACCCGCGGGCTCAGGCAATTCACTCACCTCAGCTTCCCAAGGCGCGGGATTACAGGCTGAGCCACCGAGCCCGGCTCTAATTATTGTTTTAATCTTGCTTCTCATTATAGGTCTGTTCACGGTTTCTGTTTCTTTTTGATTCAAGTTTGTGGGGTTGTATCCAAAAATTTGTCCATTTTCTCTATATTGTCTAATTTGTTTGCATAGAGTTGTTCATAATACTCTTGGGTGATCTTTTGAATTTCTGTCATATCAGTTGTAATGTTTCCTTTTTCATTTCTGCTTGAATTAATTTCAGTCTTCACTCTGTTTCTTAATTAATCTAATTATTGGTTTATTCAAAGAATCGACTTTTTGTTTCACTGAACTCTTGTATTTTTTTTAAAGTTCAATTTCATTTAGTTCTGATTTGATCTTTGTTATTTCTTTTCTTCTGCTAACTTTAGGCTTATTTTGTTTGTGTTTTTCTAGTTCCTTGAGATGTGATGTTAGGTTGTCGCTATGTGATTTTTCAGTCTTATTAATGTAGGTCCTAAGTGCTATACATTTTCCTTTGAGCCTAGCTTTGGCTGTGCCCCAGAGGTTTTGATAACTTGTTTCATTGTTGTCATTTGTTCCAAGGAATTTTTAAATTTCCATCTTTATTATTTGTTTACTCAAGGATCATTCAGGAACAAATAGTTTAATTGTCATGTTTTTGTTTGATTTTGCTAGTTCTTCTTGGAGTTTATAGTTTTATTTCACAGTGGTCTGAGAAGGTGCTTGTTATTATTTCAGTTTTTATAAAAAAGTATTGAGACTTGATTTGTGACCTATCATATGGTCTTTCTTGGAGAATGTTCCATGTGCTGATAAGTAAAATGCATATTCTGTAGTTTGGGGAAGGAATGTTCTGTAGATGTCTGTTAGTTCCATTTCCTCTAGAGTCCTGTTTAACTCCAGTGTTTCTTCATTGACTTTCTGCCTTGATCCATCTGTTGCTTTCAGTGGAGTATTAAAGTCTCCCACTATTATTGTATCTCTTTTTTTAGGTCTAGTAGAATTTGTTTTCTAAAGCTGGGGGCTCTAGTGTTAGGTGCATATATATTTAAAATTGTTATGTCTTTTTATTGGATCACTCCCTTTATCATTATATAATAACTACTTTTGTCTTATTTTACTGTTGTTAATTTAAAGTCCGTTTTGCCCAATATGAGAATGATTATTCCTGCTCATTTTTGGTTTCCATTTGCATGGAATATTTTCCCCCACCACTTTACCTTGAGTCTCTAGGAGTCTTTATGGATTAAGTGAGTCTCTTGAAGGCAGCACATATTTGGATTGTAGTTTCTTTTTTTAAAACTCTCCTGCCAATCTATATTTTTTTTAGTGGGGCATTGAGACTGTTTACATTGTGAGTCAATAATGATATGTATAGTACTATTCCTTTTATCATGTTGATTGTTATTTGGTTGCTTTATTTATTTTCTTTATTGTGTTGGTGTTCTATAAGGTCTGTGAACTTTATGATTTCCAGTGTTTTTCTAATGGTGTATTTCAATCTTTTGTTTTAGTTTTCAGAAGTCTTTGCATGTTTCTTATAGAGCAGTTTCTTATAGAGTGGTGACAGATTCCTTCAGCATTTGTTTGTCTGTGAAGAACTAAATTTCTCCATTATTTATGAAACTTAGTTTTGTGGGTTACACAATCCTTGGCTGACAGGTATTCTGTTTGAGGAGATTAAAGATGGGGCCCACTCTTGTCTGGCTTATAGGGTTTCTTCTGAGAAGTCTACTGTTAGTCTGATAGGTTTACCTCTGTAAGTTATTTGATGCTTTTATCTCACTTCTATTAAAATTTTTTCTTTCACATTAACTTTGCATACCTAGATGATTATATGCCTTGAGGATGACCTTTTTGCAATGAATCTTTTGCTCTACCCTGTAAGGGTTGAATTCCTGGGAAATGGCAACTGGCACTGCTCAAGACTTTTTTCCTGCACCACTCCACAGCATTGCATGACTGTGGGAAAGGCAGTTTCCCACGAGGGAATGGAGTCCCATAAGGCCCAGGGACCTTGCAAGTTTCCGCAGGAGCACAGAACTCCTGAATTCCCTCACCTTCCCTACTACATCCAGAGGCTATGGTGGACTGTAGTGGTACAGGCAAGAATCTAACCAGTTTGAGCCCAGGTTGGTGGATTTTTTTTCTTCTTCTTTCCTCTAAGTGATTATCAGTCTTTTAGAGACTTGTGGGGTTTTATAGGGTGTGCTGCTGGATCTCTTCCTCTCTGGTGCAAGGGAATTCTATCTTGGTTTACTCTGTAGGATAAACTCATTCTAGGTGCCTCATGTTGGCCATTTTAATACTGTCCTGAAATAATTTAAAACAATATTTGATATGCCTCTCAAAATACAGTAACAGAAATAAATATGTATACATTTTTTGCTATGGTCGGTCTCAACTCCAGTTTCCTTATTTTTAAGTAGAACAAAAACTCTATGCATTTCATTTCATAGGGTTTTTATAATCTTTGATTTTATATCATGTATGTACATATGTAAATACTTTAAAAATTCATGAAAGTTTATTATTTAGTATTATGATGTCATTTTTAACTTTGTGTTGAAAATAACTATAGTTCTGATTTTCAAAATGCCCACTACAATGCAATTGCAAGTTTTATGTATGTGTAGTCTGTTTATTCTAGTCTGATGTCTCTGTTTCATTTTTTGGGCTTCCATTTTATGAATTTTAATCCTGGATCAATTTGGTTGCACCTTTATCATGGTGACTTCTGTTATTGCTCTTGTGGTTTGAGTGGCTATGGTTTTTACTATCTTAGTGTATAACTTATAGGAAAAATTTTGTTAAAAAATATTTCACCCAAACATTGAAATGTCCAACACTGTTTCATTGACAGCCTATCAACCCACAGAAGGTTATTGATTTGCCTCTTTAAAAAATCACTTCAGTTTTTGCATAATTAAAATATAAAGATTTTCATTTACAGAAATTTGAGTTTGGGTAGCATTATGTTGACACCAGTAGGATAAAAAAAAAGTTAGCAATTTTTATAAACACCAGAAAGCCTTTTAATAATGTCATTTAGGTGAAAGTTGTGAATGAAGTGTTAGAAAGAAAAGACATATGGCCAGTTCAGACCTCTGAACATAGTATATAATGACAATGTTCAGAGATATGGAGTACAGCTGGGAATTCAGAGCAGAAGTCATCTGTCTTCATGGAGGCAATGGTATCTGACTAACCTTTGAAGGATGGGTAGGACTGAGAGGACATGGAGGAGCAGGCAGACATCATAATAATAGCTTAGTTACATAGTATTTATTACATGCCAGACATTCTTCTATGCTCTTTCCATATTTTACCACATTCTATTATTATATTAATTAATAAGATGATTATTATCTTCACTTTTGAGATTAAGATACTGGGACCAAAATTTACATGAACTGCCTCCATGTCCCACAGCTAGTAAATAGTGGTTCTACTATTTAAACTCAGGCTTTCCAGTCCCAGAGTCTCTATCACTGTGGTGTTCTGTCTGTAACTGATGTAATATATTTTGTTGAGACAGTAGGATAGGTGAAGTTAAGGAGGTTAAGAGGCCAAAATCCTTTTGAAAAGGAGGCAGAGCCATTAGTATGTTATTGATGTGATTATAAAGTGGTTTGGACTTTCTAGAAAATAATTTGGTAAGACTACAATGTATCAGGAATCTCAGTAGTCACACTCTATGTATTTATCTTAAAGGATGTAGGGAGAAAATTGTCATGGGTCTTTCACATCTGCATGTCTTGCAAGCAGAAACACTAACTAAATGCTTTCTGTTTGGGAGTGTCTTTTTAAGATTTGTGTAACAAACAGTATTGGAATATATAAAAAGATAGTAGCTCCCTTCTTGTTAAATAGCTGACTTGTCTACTATCCAGTATAATAAAGATAATGTCCCTTTTTGGAGTCAAGTTTTTACAAGTTTGCTTGCAGCCCATTATGAAAGATCTAGATTTCCTAAGCTCAGGGTTTCTCAGCTATGATGCAACCCGCTGTCCCTGCATTATTCATCTGGGCTACTCCACATTAACTCTATGGGCCTTGCGGACCAAGGGAAACTTACATGAATATGATACTTATGCTACTTACTGTGTCCTGAGTAATAAATCCTTTGTTTTGACCTAGGAGTGTTATGTTTGCGGCCAGCATCCAGGACTCTGATAGGCTAACTTGGTAGCTTGTTGGTAGGGCAGAATCTCAAACTCTTCACAGTTCCTGACAAAGAAATGATTAGAATTATCAATAAAGCATTATGTATAATAATTGGAAAGTAACCGAACTGGCCAATAACAAAGGAACAATTTTATAAATTATAGTACATTCATATAGTGAAATATTAGTTCCATAGTCCTTACATATTATGTTTTTAAAATTTAAAGACTTGGGAATATACTCATGAGAACGTTAAGTAAAAATTTTATTGTGAAAATGATACATATAGTAAAATTCCAGTTATATGAAATGTCTTCACATGTTTAGGAAAAAAAATGTGATAAGTTAGTCAAAATGTAAAAAATTTTTATATGTAGGTTGTAGAATTCTGCAGTGGTGTTATTTTCTTTTTCTATTTCTATATTATCCAAATTATTTTGTAATGAAAATGCATTACTTTTATAAAAAGGAAAAATATGCATTACTAATGAAGTCAAGCTGAGGAACTTGGTATATTATAATAGGCAGAGTAGATATTGTTTATAATCTTGAGGGGACAGTAATATGAGGATACATATAAAACCCATTGCAATCAAAGATGATTTCATTGAAATGCACATATACAATATAACTGAAAACCATTAAAACAAAAACAAAAATTACAAATCCAAGTTGTAACAGAGGTATAAAGAAAGCATCGGTATTTTCAAAATTCTAATTTAAGGAAACTTACCCATTTGAACAGAAAGCTAAGCTCAGCGAAGCCTCTCATTGTCTAATAAAAAGGAATTAGGTCAGTTAATCATAAGAAACAATGTTTACATACTGAAGTAAAAGATGAAATGATCTACTATCTGGTATTTGCTTTAAAATAGTCAAAAAAATAAGATGACGGGGATGGGTAAACCAACTTTGGCAAAAATATTGATAACTATTGAAGTTATATGATAGGTACGTGGAGTTTATTATACTGCCTACTTTTGTGTGCACTTGAGAATTTACACAGTAAAAAATGATCACTAATTTGTATAGTTCTAAAACAATGCCTCTCAACCTTGGCTACACATAGATATCCCTTGGGAGTTTTAAAAACTGCTGATGCTTAGGCCATTAAATGGTCTTATGTGTGGTTTAGGCATTGGTATTTTTCAAAGTCTCTCAAGTGAGTGAACTATGTAGCTCATGTTGAAAACAAAAGTTCTAAGAAGACTCTGTTGGGTAGACCTTTATAATAAGGGATATTGAACAAAATGGGTTTTTCACAGCATTTCTTTAAAAAATTGGTTTTATATTATGTTTGTTTGTGAATCATCCCTCAATAAAAAGTTGGGATAAGCTTTTAACTTTTCTTATAAAGATAGTTCTACTGAGGATGAGAATAAAATAGTGTAGGTACATAGCTTATTGGTTCTTTTACATAAAGATAAAGTTTCAGTGATTCTAAGGAATGAATAACTAACATTCATTTAAAATATTGGTTGAGTAAGAAGCAGCTTAAGAGATGTCGAGAGGTTAGGTTTTTAAAAATTAGCATTTTATAACTTTTAAAATAATTTTTACTTCTTTTAGAAAACTAGAAAGGATATTTAGTTGTAAAAAAGAAAACAAACAGCCATAGCTCATTATTTGTGCTAAATATTGATAACGTTTTATAGCATTTATTTCAAACTTATTAAAACTTTTTATCGTAAAAATTTAAAAAATACATATAGGTAGAGAAATATTATAAATCTTATGTACTTATTACTCTTCTTCAAGAATAATTAACTCATGACCAATCTTATTTAATCTGTATCCTTTTTCCGTTTTAACCACCTCCCTCCCCACTCGATTATTTTGAAGCAAATCTTGTATATCACATCATTTCTTCTATAAATATTTTAGTATGTATTAGGGCAAATAGTGTTCAGGTCATTAATGTATATCTGAAGTATCAGTATTCTATGTCGACTGAAAGGAGATCCATATGCTATAGCTCCCAATTCTGTGGTTGCCAGAGATGGTGTTGTGTTATAAAAGTAAAGAGTTTGGCTTCTATCCTTGATCTGCAGAAGGATCTACTGGCAGGGCCAAGACTTTCTCAGAAAGTAACTATCAGTTTATATGATAAAATAAGTAGTAGACTGAAATCTAAGAAACCCAGAGTTCTACCCATTAAATAGGTCTTAATTTGGAAGGTAATGAGAATTAGAGTTACCCAGTGTGTTACTTTAAAATAACCTAAATTGGTCTCCAAGGTCATTTTATTTAGAGCCAAGTAACTTCCCAAAGGGTTTAGCACATTGAGCTAGTCATACTGTGTTTTGGTAAAATTAATATGAAGGCATGTGTGAGAAAGGAGTTGAAGGCAAGGAAGTCATTTAAGAAGGCACTCAATTTTTGTGTCCTGAACTGATAAAAACCCAGTGTTGAAGGGTTGGGAAAAAAGCGAAACTTAGCATCTTTATAGTAAGAGTTAGCTCAGTGTGGTAACACTTTGTTATAGGAGTTAAGAATCAGGGAAAATCAAATATAACTTCAACACTACCCTAGGGTTCTAACATAATATTATATTCTTGGCAGAGGGTGACATTGAGAAGGCAAGGAATGTTAGGGGAAGAAAACAGCTAGTTTCATGTTAAAATACTGGGTTTGAAATAATGTCATGACATCCAACAGGCATATCTGGTGGGCCTCTGGAAATAGAGTACTAGAGTTCAGGTGGCATATGAAGACTGGAGCACTGCATTGGACATTCATTCATGAAGCTATAAGGATGACTGAGTTTGCATAGAGAATATTTTTTGAAGGTGGAGAGTATATGGCTAAAGACAAATTCTTTCAGTAGATCCAGTGTATAGGAATAGGAATATAAATGAGTTAACCTACAATATATTAAATTAATATTTACCAAACACCTATGCCACTTACTTTTGCATGGAAAAGGGAATGACAACTTACTGCATAGAATGAGAAACCTACTTCATTGTAAGGGAAATGCTAAGCAGAGATCTGTACAAAGATTCATGAAAGTAAAAACTTGACAAAATAACTTGCGGTGCCCAGAGCAGAAGGCCTGGAGTTTTTTGGTAGTGTTTTCCTGGAGAATTGAATGGAGTGGTATATTATGCTGAGGTAGAGGCACAGACACATGTGCTTGGCATAGTGGTAAGGAGTCTGGTGTGGCTGAAGCACAGGATATAGGATGAAGAGAATGGTAAAGGATTTGGTTCTGATACACAAGAACTAAGAAGCCACTTGTGGGTTCATCTATTAATGAACCCTGTTCATTTTACTTCTTGAATACTTCTCAAATCTGTCTTCAACTACATCCTTATTAATAATCTTTTATATAGTGAAGCCTGGATTACTGAAAAAGCCACCTAACCAATTATCTTATTTCTAAGCTGGCCTAAGAAGTTTATCCTACACCTGGCTACAGAGCCACATATCTAGAATAGAAATCTGGCTAGGTCACACCCCTGCATAAAACCCAAGTTCCTTAAGTTACTAGTATGTGAAACATCAACCTGTGCTGGCCTCTACGTAGCTCTATATGCCCATCTCCTGCCCCATCTTTTTCACAACTGCAACCTCAAGTATAATGAAATGACTACGGTTCCTTACACGTGCCGGGTTGCCTTTTCCCTCCATACTACTGCTGTCTAATTTGCATGGTATGACACTGTCTCACACTCCCTTCCTCAAATCAACCCAATCACAAACTCCTCTGCATAATTTAAGAATCAACTGTCACCATTCCTTCAAGAAAGCCTTCCAGGTTCTTCCATTAACATCCACATTGGACTGTGTACTTCTCTTGGTTTCCCATATCTTTATACTTACCCAAGTTGAATAAAAAGGTTTTATTATCTGTTGTCAACTAATCAACAAGGATATTAAAGATGAAACTTAATCATACTCATCTTTGCAATCCCAGTTCCTGATTCTTAATAATTAATATGGTGAGCAAATGAACACACATACACACATATAATATATAAGATCTTTGGCCTCTCAACTTTGTTTACATTGTCATATATCAAGTTTTTGAAATAAATAAAATGAATATAAATTGATGCAAGTGATTATACCTTACTTTATTGTGACAGTATTTGTTCAATAAACAACAGAAAATCTGTGAAATTTTCATTATTTCTGCTTCTATTTATTCATATTAAAGTCAAGCTGTTGATTTGGTCTTCTTAAAAACTGACTAAATTTTTTTTCAGTAGATTGTAAGGCATAGGTCTTTGTTTTTTTTGTTTTTTGTTTTGAGTTGGAGTCTCACTCTGTCGCCCAGACTGGGCAATCCTTCTGCCTCAGCCTTCCGAGTAACTGGAATTACAGGCGCGCGCTACCACGCTCGGCTGATTTTTTTATTTATTGTAGAGATGAAGTCTTGCCTGCTCAGGCGGGTCTCGAACCCGCGGTTCAGGCAATCCATTCACCTCAGCCTCCCAAAGGCGCGGGATTACAGGCTGAGCCACCGAGCCCGGCTGGCATAGGTCTTAACTACTGTATCTCTGAAAAGTGGTTATCGCCTAAAGATCACGAGTACTTAAGTCAAATGCTGTTCGTAAGTAGAAGAGTTGTCTAATAATAATTTTGAAAAGGGACATCTTGTATGATGATAACAAAAATAATAGAATAGAAACTATAGAACGATGAATAAAGAAATTCTAAGATACTGCAATATTTTGAACTTTGATTCATTGTTTAATTGGTATTTCATTGATAAAATTTAATTGAATAATAATGGTGAATAGTATCAAAATGCTTATTTCACGCGTGTGTGCCAATCACTTTACATATTTTCACACCACTCTGGGAGAAGGGTACTGTCATTATACCCATTTATTACATGAGACAAACAAAACAACAACAACAACAAAACACCTTGCCCAAAATCACATAGTTGGTAGCTGGTAGAGCAGTCAGTCTGCCCTCAGAGTCAAGGGAGATCTTGGCAGTCTCCCCTAAGCTTCCATCATAGACCAAGGCAATTTGCCCTCGGAGTCCATGGTATACCTAGGTGGTCTACCTTCAAAGTTCATCCCTTAACCACAATTCTAGTTTAAATGTTAGTGAATGCAATTGTTAAACAATGTATCTATGCATTGTGGAGCTTTAAAACATATGGAGATGACATGATTTTTGCCCTTTTAAAACAGGCAATCTCTGACACTGTTTCTCAAATAATTTGTATTGCAGGCACACCACAATGATTAAATTCTTCTTTTTTTTCCGAATTTTTTGACATTCTTTTTTATCAATATTTTTTTTTTTGATATTGTGGAGTACAGTTAAGGGTTAGGTATACAAATATGCTTCGTTCAGGCACCCTTTTTGATAAGGGGTGTTTCCCTGTCCCCAGACAGATATTACTACCGTTAATCCCACCTCCCTGCCCCTACCCATAGTTTCCCACCACTGTCAGTCCTTTTCTTATAGTATTACGATGGCTGTTCAGGGTCCACTATATGAGTGAGAACATGTGATACTCAGATATTTGTTTCTGTGAGAGGTCACTCAGTATTATAGACTCTAGTTCCATCCAGGTTGCTGCGAAATTCATGATTTTGTTCTTTTTTATAGCTGCATAGTATTCTATCGTGTATATGTACCACATTTTAAAAATCCAGTCCTCTTTTGATGGACAGCATGGTTGATTACAGGTTCTTGCTATTGTGAACAATGCTGCGATAAACATACATGTGCAGGTATCTTTTTCATAGAGTGATTTGAGTTCTTCAGGGTATATTCCCAGTAGGGGGATTGCGGGGTCATATGGGAGGTCGATATTTAGAGCTTTTAGGAATCGCCACACTGTTTTCCACAGAGGTTGCACTAGTTTGCACTTCCACCAGCAATGTAGAAGTGTTCCCTTGTCACCACACCCTCTCCAGCACAACTGTTATTTTTTGAGTTATTGATAATTGCCATTCTGACTGGAGTTAGATGGTATCTCAGTGTGGTTTTGATTTGCATCTCCTTGATGATTAGTGAGGTTGAACATTTCTTCCTGTGTCTGTTGGCTGCTCAGATGTCTTCCTTTGAGAAGTGTCTGTTCATATCTTTTGCCCACTTTATAATGGGGTTGTTTGTTTTTTTTCTTTTCAGCACGCTTGAGTTCCTTGTAGATTGAGGATGTTAAGCCTTTGTCAGACCTGAAGTTGGCAAATACTTTTTCCCAGTCTGTGGGCTGTCTCCCTGCTATCTTGATGGTTTCTTTGGCTTTGCAGAAGCTTGTCAGTTTAATGAGGTCCCACTTGTCTATCTTATCTCTTATGGTCTGTGGATTTCAGGTTTTGTTCAGGAATTGAATGCCAGTTCCAATTTCCATAAGGGTATTTCCTGCATTTTCTAAGGTTCTTATTGTTTGAGGTTTTACATTTAGGTCTCTAATCAATTTAGAGTTAATTTATGGGGATAGATAGGGGTCTTGTTTGAGTCTTCTGCATGTGGTCAGCCAGTTTTCCCGCACCCATTTACTGAATAGCTTCTCCTCTCCCCAGTGGTAGGTGGTGGAAGCTTTGCCGAAGATGAGTTGGTTGAGAAATTGAGGTTTTGCTTCTGGAATCTCAATTCTATTCCATTGGTCTTTATGCCTGTTCCTGTACCAATACCAAGTTCTTTTGATTATTATAGCTTTATAGTAAAGTTTGAAGTCTGGTAATGTGAAACCACCTGTTTTGCTTTTTTTGCTGAGGATTGTTCTGGCTTGTTCGTTTGTGTTTCCATATGAATTCCTGTATTAAATGATTCTTTTGATTTAATTTTTTTCTACTACTGTGAAAAGACAGTGTTAGCATATTTTCCTTGTATGCTTAAAAACAAAGAGAATTTTTAAAATAAAATTTTAAATGATTGATTTAGGTTAAACTACACCTTATAATTATGGATACATTTAGTGTCAGGATTCCTAACTTGAGATTTTGTGACAACTTCAGTGTGTAACAGCATATATACCTTGCTCTTTACCCAAGGTATAGAATGTAAGTAGAAATTACTTTAAATTAGATAATTTAAAAGGTAACAGGCATACTTGCTATTAAAAGTTGTGTTTTTAATACTTTTTTTAAATTATGAAAGTAATATATAATTACCCAATAGAACATTTGGAAATAAAATATGAAAATCCACAAACCCAGCAGTTGTTATAACTTCATAGTTTTAATTCTAGTCTTTTCCTAAATATGTAACCTTACATTGTTGTAATAATAGTGTGTTTATAATTTTCTACTTTGAGAAGTTTAAAATTTAATATTATTAAAGATCATTTTTTTTCTGTAAAATAAATAGAACACTAATTTGTCTTTTGGATAATTCCACATTTTCATATTTTGGGTTTGCTTTGTAGTCAATACCAAAATACACAAATTATAATTCAGAAACATTCTGAATTTTGTCATTCTGTTTACTTCTGTCTCTTCATCCCCATTTTGCTTCTGTGCCTTTGACTTTTCTTAGCTGGGTTCAGTCGGGTCCACTGATGCCCCCCACCTGCTGACTCAGTTTTTGCACAGCACCTGAGCCATTCTTACCTTAGTCAGCTGATACACATCCTTAGCTTCTGTCCCACATCCACTGATGTGACTTAGAGTTATTTAGTTTTATCCTTCCCATACCGTGAATTCATTTGCACAATTACTTAGATGCCTGTTTTCTTCTAGCTCATCTTCAAGCCCCTCTTGTTGCTTATTGCTGTGGGGTCAGCCCCAGACCCTAACTTTGCTGCTTTTTTATTTTTCTGTCCTCACCTTTCAATTGCCAGTTTTAGCTGATTTGGCCAGGTTTCTTCTCATTCTTCCTCCACCCCCAGTTATTCTGCTTTATTCTGTTGCCCTCTCTTCCTTAGTTCCTGACAATTCTACCCTCCGTGTTTTCCCAATCATGCTTGATACCTGACATCTGAACAAGATTTTGCAGAGTCATCTCCTGAATTCTGAATGAGACTTCTTGCAATCTTTACTCTTCTGCTTTACTCCTTGAATTCAACCAGCGTATTGCCAAAGTTATGCTCTTTGGACTTAGGTTTTTTGATTGGCCCACTATCTTCTTTGATGACAGGTGCTGTAGGTGGTTCTGTTTCCTTTGGAGTATACTCTGCCCTGAAACCAGGTCTCTACCTGTCTCCCTTCTCTTTCCTTGCTGACCTGTTTCGTGGAGACCTGCAAATACCCAGACTAATATCAGTATAGTTTCTCCTGAAGGCAAATTACTTTGTAAAAATCAAGAAAGTAAAATAAAAGTTTAATACACATGGTTACTTTCTTTTAAGTTCACTCACTTATTTTTGTTATATCTATCCAGATGCTTTTTATAACTGAACTATTTATCACTTGATGCAAAAGGAAAAACCGTGTCACGTCTAGATGTCTTTGTATTGTGAAAACTCAAGATACAATGCATGTTGTATCTAGGTTTAACAGGACTATAGCACATGAAATAAAAGAGTTCATCAATATAGACAAAATTAAAATTGGAGGTGCATAAATAGAATCTATGGTGAACTGTATTTTGTTGCCTCATTTATTCTACTTATTGATGAATTTTCATAACTTAGTAACAAATAAATTATTCAAGAATCAACTTGTGATTTTCTTTACATGTTACTTCATATTTGTACAATGGTTTTGCCATAATAAAATCTTATACTGATTACTGTTTTTACTACTTAGATGGACTGGATTTTAAAAATAATGATTACTGTTTTTCCTATCCAATTGTATTGTACTTTTACACATAAAATGTATATTAAAATGAAACAACATTGCCAAGTCTGTTATTAAAAAGGATTCAGTCACTCATTTTTTTCCCCAAAGCTGGGGTCATTCAGATTCTTTCCTTTCTAGTCTAACATGTAACTTGCTATATCAGTAACATGATTAGAACACAAGACTTCTTTCTTCTAAGATATTAAATTTGAACATTCACTTATTAAATTTTAACTTTCCGACATTATGCTGTTCTTTTTCTCTCTGACTTATATGTGAAATAACATGGCATGGTCAGTTTCTTATAAGATGCATCAAATGGGGAGGTTCTGCAGCAGACTACTGGAGCAAGATAGCAGCAGACGGTTAACTCAATTCAGTATGCCATTTCCATTGCCTACAATTGTGATGTCCAAGTGATCTGATGATGTAAGTCAATCATAGTAAGCTGTTGGTCATAGAGAAATCCAAGAAAGATGTAATGAGAGATCCCAGCTAGTAGAAGAACATGACAAGGGAGCATTTAGTTAACAGTCAAATCTAGAAAGGCTTTGATTTCTGTTTGATCTGTTCAGATCCAATGTTATCTGTTCTTCCATGACATACTCGGAAGTCCCAAATTATATCACCCTTATGACTGACTGACTTAGAGGATTTCCATCATTTTCTCTGGGTTACATGTAGTTGCCTCAGAAGTTGTCATATGTACCAAAGAAGTGAAGTCAAAAAAAGGGATGAGACGTCAAGTTAGGTGAAGTTTCAGACCATCTATTCCAGTGATAGTCAAGGGCTTTTTGTGTGCATTTTACATACTAGCTTTGTGTAAGAATTCTTTTGAGAAAAGTGGCTGCTTTAAAAAAAGTTTGAGAGCTATCTAATCTGTTAATCACAGACAGAAAGATTATTTAGTGCTATCTCCCCTTTGCTTAGTTTGTCAACCCCTGTTGATGTGATAGGGGTTTATTGAATATCTGTTGAGTGCCAGTTCCTGTAATGCTTTCCTAGGCAACCTGGTGATCTATTGGTATTCCCTGTGGTTCTGCACACTACTCACTTACATTTTCTTTCCACATTTTCTTAGTAATCTCATCTGTAACTTAAAAATGACTTCTATACCAAAGGTTCCAAAATCTGTGTCTCCAGTGTGATTTTGCCACTTAATACTCATGTGAGGTTTGAAAAGTCATTTTTTCTGAGACTCAGTTTTCTTATTTGTACAACTGATGTCATTACCAACCCAAGAATGCTAAAAAAAGAGATTGAAGGTACAAGCTTGTAAATTATATATGTATAAAGATAGTATTGTTTTTATTGGTGTAATCAGTATCTTCAGGACCATATATCTGACTTTTTTTTTTTGTCAGAAATGATTGTTGTTATAGTCTCTGATAACTTAAGATTTACTAAACAGTACTCAATCATTCCTGTTCCTTGCATGAGGCACTATACTTGATGATTTTGTATTTTTATTAATGACATATTCTTTTTTTTTTTTTTTGAGTTGGAGTCTCACTCTGTCACCCAGACTGGAGTGCAGTGGCCACTCCCGGTCACTGCAGCCTCGACCTGCTGGGCTCCAGCAATCCTTCCATCTCGTCCTTCCAAGTAGCTGGAACTACAAGCATGTGCTACCATGGCAGGCTAATTTTTGATTTATTGTGGAGATGAGGTCTCGCCAAGTTGCCCAGTCGGGTCTTGAACTCGCAGGCGCAGGCAATCCACTCACCTCAGCCTCCCAAAGCGCTGGGATTACAGGCTGAGCCACTGAATCCGGCT
>NW_007245709.1:78434-83745 GCF_000164805.1 Carlito syrichta
TCCCTGGATGAAAAAAGTCCTCAAAGGGAAACGTTTTGCTGATGTTGAAGAGGTGAAACAAAAGCAGCAGAAGAACTAAAAGGCATCAAAATTGATGAATTCAAAAACTGTTTTGAGTCATGGAAAAAATGTCTCTGTAAGTGTATTGCATAAAATGGAGAGTACTTTGAAAGTGAATGAAGTTTAAAGATGTAAGAATAAACACATAATTTTTATTTAAAAATTCTGGATTTTTTGGGTCCCTCATATGTATCGTGAAATGCAAAAAAACTTAAGTGTACAATTTTTGACAAATGAATACATCTGTGTAGTCAATGATCTAATCACAATTAAGAACACTTTGTCCACACAGAAAAGTCCCTCATGTCCTTTCAAAATCAATTCCTTACCACGCCAAAAAACCACTACTAGTCTGAGATTTATTCATATTGTTGCATGGATAAGTAATCATTCCTTTTCATTACTGAGCATCCATGTGTAAATATACCACAATTTGATTATCGATTCTACTGATAAACACTTGAGTTGTCTAGTTATTGGCTAATAAGAATTAAACTGCTATGAACATTTTTCTTCCAGTATTTTGAGGTCATATGTTTTCATTTATCTTAGGGAAATAACTAGCAGCAGATTTTGATTTATAAAGAGGTAAATATTCAACTTTATAAAAGGCTTCCAAAATATTTTATAAAGTGTTTGAACAATTTTATATTCAGAAGCAATATATGACCATCTGGGTTGCTCCATATCCTTGCCAACATTTATTGTTTCCAGTCTTCATAATTTTAGCAATTCTAGTAGGTGTTTGGTAGCATCTCATTGTGGATTTAATTATATTTCCATGATGAAATTTTTTTATTTGCTCACTGTACATTATGTAGTAGCTATTCGTGTCTTTGACCTTTATCAAAATTTCATGAGTTGTTATTTTAAATTGAGTTTGATGTACTCTTTACATATAATATACTCAAGCTATTTGTCACAGAAATGTTTTGGCAATATTTTCTCTCTGTGCATACTCATTTTCTAATTGCCTTTTGATGAGCAAGTTGTATAATTTTACTGAAATTAAATTTATATATATATTTTCATTTTGCTGTTTAGATCCTATCTAAGAAATATATTTCTATTCCTAGGACACAAAAATTTTTTAAATGTGTTCTTGGAAATACTTCATAGTGTTTCCTTTTATGTGTATTTATTTACTTTTTATATGTTTTGGCATAAAAATTGAGGTTTAATTTTTTCAATTTCATATGTATGGTAAAAGACAATTTGACTTTTCTTTTTTTTCCCCATAAATTACTATGAAGACTTGGTTGAAAACAATTGATGTTTGCATATAAATTTATGCCAATTCCATATTGTCTTGAATACTTTACCTTTATAGTAACTCTTGATTTTAGGTAGTTTTAATTCTTTAATATGTTTTTCTTTATCATAATTTTTTTGGCTATTCTAAATCCTTTATATTTCTACATGCAGTATAGAATTAGCTTTTAAGCCTCTATAACAAAGTCTGCTGTGATTATAATCAATGTTACCTTAACTTTATATACCAATTTGGAAAAAATTGATATCTTAAAATAATAGATTCTTTAAACCTACCTTTCAATCTATAAACATGACATATATTTCCATTTATTTATATCTTCTTAATTCCTCTTGTCAATGTTTCATAATTTTCAGTGAAGAAATTTTGAACAGTGTTAAAATTTTTCTAAGTATTTTTATGCTAATACAAATGAAATTTTTATCTCATATCTCAATTACTGCTGCTAGTAATATAAACATAATTAATACTTGTACATTGATTATATAAACTGAGATTCTGCAACTCACTTATTCATTCTAATAGCTTTTGTTGCTCCCTTAGAATATTCTTTATTTAAAAATACAGAATATGCAAGAAAATATAGTTTTATGTCTCTCTTCAAATTTTACAACTTTTATTCCTTTTTCAGGCCTTATCACATTGTACACAAACTCTAGTAGGAAGATGAATAGAAGGACAAAAGTAAAAATTATATCCTTGTCCTTGATCTTAGGTTAGGGTATAGAAGTTAGCATTTCATCATCAATTCTCTATGATTTTGCAGTTTTAGGAAGTTTCAGAAAGTCCTCTCAAATTCAAGTCTGGTAAAAATTAAAAAAAAAAACCAAGAATGTGTGTTTAATTTTGTCAAAATATTTTTTCTGCATATTAAATTGTTTATATAATTTCTCTTCTTTAGTCTGCTGAAATAAAAACAATACTTTAGCTAATTTAAAAATATGTTAAATAAAATGTATAGGAAACCATTAATTTGGACTGAGCTCCTGTGTTAGACTCCACAGATCAAATGAAAATAGAGCAACTCATGCTGGAGTTTCATTTCACCTGGCCAAATCTCAGTTGTTTATCTGACCTTCCCAGTAATCAGGAGAGAGCAAGATAATAACCAAATCCCCAAGCAGGTCATTTTTAGCCTGCATGATAAGGAAGTCTTCTCACCTTCAATCTTTGCAAAAAAGTAACTTTGAAATGATTGATTTCCTTTTTGTTCTCTGTGCTGGCTTTTCTCAGTCCTTTTCTGTCCATGAAGTCAATCTCTTCTGCTCAGCATATCAAAATACTCATTCTATTTTATAGAATGAGGTGTTGCCTAGTTCTAGACTCCATATAAAAGCCAATTAACATCTTTAAACTAGAGTTGTTGCAATCAACATTTCCTGTTTTCGTGTTAATTTTTTAATTTTAAAGATGTGGGGTGCAATTCAGGATTAGGTAGATAAGTGGTCATTGTACAGGTAAAGTTTGGGCCTCCCTTTGGTCCCCACTTTGCCTGGTTTGAGATCAGGTACCCTAATAGATGTTATGTGCCCCCCTCCATCCCCTGGCAGTGTCCTGCTATTGCCAATTCCTTTCTCACAGTATTACAATAAATGTTCAGGGTCCACTTATGAATGAGAATATGTGGTACTCAGTTCTTTGTTTCTGTGATAGATCATTGAGTATTATAGACTCTAAATCCATCCAAGTTGTTGTGAAGTCCATAATTTTGTCCCTTATGGCTGTGTAATATTACATTGTATATATGTACCACATTAAATCAACTTTTCATTCTTGGTATAAACCTCAGTTGTTCAAGTTATATAATATATTGTTGAATTAAACTGATGTTAAAAAATTTTATGTCTATATTCTTAAGAGGCAATCTGCCTTTAATATTTTTTTTGGAATATCTTTCCCAAATATTGGAATCATCGTTATGTTGTCTTCATAAAATATGTTAGAAGTTTTATACTTTTATATTATCTTTTAAAAGGGGTTCTCTTAAATAAATATTTAGGAGAGTTTTCTAGTGAAATGATGGGACTTAGATTTTGTGTGTGTGTGTGTGTGTGTGTGTGTGTGTCTGTATGTGTGTACATGCATGTGTATGTGTGTGTGTATGTAATGTTTTATTAAGAGGTTCATGTTTTTGATAAATTTGGAAAATTCACATTTTGTATTTGGTAAGTTTTTTTTTTTTTTCAATATCTTTCCTTGTTTTTTTTCTAAATCATCAATTTTTTGGCATACTGTTACTCATCTATTGTATTATCTTTTTGATATTGTAACTATCTAAGCCTTAAAATGTATTTTAAAGTATTTTTCCCTCTCTTTTGATTTTAAGATACAGCCTTGAAATATATTTTAGAAACGTATTTTCACCCTTTATTTACCAGACACTCCCTTGCATCATGCCTTCTTATTTAACAATACGCTGCTTAGAAATTCCAGGGCCTAATCTTAAAACAGCCTGACTGCAGGACCCTTCCAATAGGGGGGAGTCATGAGATTGTTAATCCATAATCTGACTGCAGTTGAGATAACACCAACCTGACCTTCGGGAGGATCACTACCCAAGATAAGCCATCAGAATAAGACACCTGGACCCTGTGTCACTGCAACAGGTTTCCCATACCAAGTTTTCCTTTATAAACCCTTCTACTCAGCCTCATAATCTGAAATGGTCTGTTTGAGGTATAAACCTGGCCATTTCTCCATATGCTGGCTTTTGGAATAAAGTCACCTTCCTCTCGCCAACTCTTGTTTCTTGAGTTTGGCTTTGAGCAGTGAGTGGCCCAACTTCCCTTCAGTTATAGTTTCTCTAACATTTGGAGCAGTAAACTCTGATATTAGCAATTTTTTCCCATAAGTATCTTGCTTAGAGATTTTTCATTTTATTGATTTTTTTCAGTAACTAGTTTTTGTCTTTTTAAATTTCATCTTTTTAATGGTCTGAATTTTCTTTTGTTTTTCTTAAATTTCTGCTATTTTATTTTTTTCTTTCTCATACTTTGAAATTAAATAGCTTTTCATATATTTCCTTGGTTTACTGAGTTTGAGATTGAAATAATTAATTTAACCTTTTTCGCTTTTCTAAGAACTTGTATTAGCTGCATCCTACAGATTTTGATACATTGTTCTTTCATTATTATTCATTTTGAAAAAAATCAATTTCCTTTTGATTTCTTCTACATCCCTCACTACTCCTGTTCCTCATGGGTTATTTAGAAGTATATTGTTTAATTATTTAATAGTTGTATCTTTCTATGTATATATTTTTATTAATTTCTAAATTAATTCTGCTGTGTTCAATGAGCATGTCCTGTAATATTAAAAGCTTTTGATTTTTGGTGGCACTTCTTGTTACTTTTGGTTTCTTCTTCTTCTCAAAATGTGATCTAGCTGAATATTTTGTGTGACCTCAGAAAGAATATATATTCTTTCCTTGTCTGGTTTAGTTTTATTTTTTATAAACAGTTAGATTAAGATCATTAATAGTATTGTTTGGATTACATGTATTATTTTATTTTGATATTTTGTCTGGTTGTATTACTTGTTGGGAGCAATATTAACACTATCAAGTTTTTTGAGATTATACTATGATGATGTCATTCCTTCCTTGCCTGCCTGCCTGCTTTCCTTCCTTCCTTCCTTCCTTCCTTCCTTCCTTCCTTCCTTCCTTCCTTCCTTCCTTCCTTCTTTCCTTCTTCTTTCAATAGATTTAGGAGCTACAAAAAGTTTTCTGTTACATGACTGCATTGTATGGTAGCAAAGAAGTCTGGGCTTTAAGTGTACCCATCACCTCCTCTTGTGTACATTGAATCTAACTCATTCCTTCCCCTTTTTTCACCCTACTCTTTTTGAGTCTTCCATGTCCATTTACCCACTCTATATGCCTTTGAAGATTCTTAGGTTAACTCTGACTTATAAGTAAGAACATGCATTGCTTGGTTTTTCATTCCTGCCTAAGTTCACTTAGGATGGTGTTCTCCAATT